>NC_141026.1:28807500-28832500 GCF_052040795.2 Danio rerio | reverse complement strand
CACAAATCTCACCCCAGCTAACAAATTTAGGTTGTAAGAACGTTCTCATAACGTTATCTGTAACGTTCCAAGAATGTTGAAATGTCCAGTTTGCTTAATGTTGCTAGAACGTTTTTTTATGGTTAGAATAACGTTGCTACAACGTTTTCAAAACCTATATTCCCACCAAAATATGACGTTCTAAGAACGTTTAATTGGAATGTTCCAAGAACGTTGAAATGTCCAGTTTGCTTGATGTTGCTAGAACGTTTTTTGATGGTTAGAATAACGTTGTTACAACGTTCTTAAAACCTAAATTTTCACCAAAATATAACGTTCCAAGAACGTTTCCTTGGAATGTTCCAAGAATGTTGAAATGTCCAGTTTGCTTAATGTTGCTAGAATGTTTTTTTATGGTTAGGATAACGTTGCTACAACGTTTTCAAAACCTATATTTCCACCAAAATATAACGTTCTAAGAACGTTTACTTAAAACGTTTCTAGAATGTTGAAATGTCCAGTTTGCTTGATGTTGCTAGAACGTTTTTTGATAGTTAGGATAACGTTGTTATAACGTTCTTAAAACCTAAATTTTCACCAAAATATAACGTTCCAAGAACGTGTACTTGGAATGTTCTAAGAACGTTGAAATGTCCAGTTTGCTTAATGTTGCTAGAACGTTTTTTGATGGTTAGGATAACGTTGTTACAACGTTCTTAAAACCTAAATTTTCACCAAAATATAACGTTCCAAGAACGTTTCCTTGGAATGTTCCAAGAATGTTGAAATGTCCAGTTTGCTTAATGTTGCTAGAACGTTTTTTTATGGTTAGGATAACGTTGCTACAACGTTTTCAAAACCTATATTTCCACCATAATATAACGTTCTAAGAACGTTTACTTAAAACGTTTCTAGAACGTTGAAATGTCCAGTTTGCTTGATGTTGCTAGAACGTTTTTTGATCGTTAGGATAACGTTGTTACAACGTTCTTAAAACCTAAATTTTCACCAAAATATAACGTTCCAAGAACGTGTACTTGGAATGTTCTAAGAACGTTGAAATGTCCAGTTTGCTTAATGTTGCTAGAACGTTTTTTTATGGTTGGGATAACGTTGTTACAATGTTCTTAAAACCTAAATTTCCACCAAAATATAACGTTCCAAGAACGTTTACTTATAATGTTCCAAGAACGTTAAAATGTCCAGCTTGCTTAATGTTGCTAGAACGTTTTTTTTATGGTTGGGATAATGTTGTTATAACGTTCCTAAAACCTAATTTTCCACCAAATTATAACGTTCTAAGAACGTTAATTTGGAATGTTCCAAGAACGTTGAAATGTCCAGTTTGCTTAATGTTGCTAGAACGTTTTTTATGGTTTGTACAACATTGTTAAAACGTTCTTAAAACCTAAATTTCTACCAAAATATAACGTTCTAAGAACGTTTACTTAAAACGTTTCTAGAACGTTGAAATGTCCAGTTTGCTTAATGTTGCTAGAATGTTTTTTATGGTTGGGATAATGTTGTTATAACGTTCTTAAAAACCTAAATTTACACCAAAATATAATGTTCTAAGAACGTTTATTTGGAATGTTTTTAGAACGTTGAAATGTCCAGTTTTCTTAATGTTGCTAGAACGTTTTTGGATGGTTAGGATAACAATGTTACAACGTTCTTAAAACTTAAATTTCCACCAAAATATAACGTTCTCAGAATGTTTACTTGGAATGTTACAAGAACGTTGAAATGTCCAGTTTGCTTAATGTTGCTAGAACATTTTTTGATGGTTAAGATAACAATGTTACAACGTTCTTAAAACCTAAATTTCCACCAAAATATAACGTTCTCAGAACGTTTACTTGGAATGTTACAAGAACGTTGAAATGTCCAGTTTGCTTAATGTTGCTAGAACGTTTTTTTTTTATGGTTAGGATAACATTTTTGCAACATTTTCCAAACTAAAATTCTACCCAAAAATAATGTTCTAAGAACGTTTATTTGGAACGTTCCAAGAACGTTGAAATGTCCAGTTTGCCTGACGTTGCTAAAAAGTTTTTTATTAATAGCATAATGTTCTTACGTTTTCAAAACCTAAATTTCCACCAATTATTGGAACGTTCCAAGAATGTTGAAATGTCTAGTTTGCTTGACATTGCTAAAACGTTTTTCTATGGTTAGAATAACGTTCTCAAAACCTAAATTTTCGCCAAATTACAACGTTCTAAATTTAGTTTTTTAATGTTACAATAACTTTGAAATACCCAGTTTACTTAACATTGTAAGAATGTTTTTTATGGTTTGAATAACATTCTTACAGGGCTCTAAATAATCTAAATTTCAACCAAAATTTAACTTTTTAAGAATGTCTTTTTTAAATGTTCAGAGAACGTTGAAATGTCCAGTTTGCTTAACGTTGCTAGAACGTTTTTATGGTTAGCATAACATTCTTACAACGTTGTAAAAACCTACAATTCAGTTAAAATATATCATTCTAAGAACGTTAAAATGGCCACATTCTTTAAAAGTTAATTTAAGGTCAGAACATTTTTTTCTGAGATTCTCTGAACTCTTCAACCATTCTAATAACAGGTAACAATAATATAAATTACAAAAATGATGTAAACTCTAACTTAACCCATAAGAATTAATAATGTTGGTTCTTACTGTTGTTATTTTGTGGCATTTTGGTTGATCAAATCTTGTACCAAATCTTTGAACCATTCTTTTTAAATCTGGCATTTAAATTAAGCATTAAGGTCACATTTTTGGAGAAATTGATAGTTCTGTATTTAAGGCCAAATATAATCACTTTATTTAATTATTTTAAAATACTAGATACATTTATGATTTACAGTACATTTGCACTTTAATTTTCATTACAATTAATGTTAATTACAATAGAACATTAAGCAATTCTATTTACATCAAATAAGTGGAAATAGAATTCACAATGAAATTACAGAAAACTATACACAACAACAAAAAATTAAAACAAAAGACAATAAACCAGAAAATATAAAAACAATTGACTTCAAAGTTAACAGCAGTATCATAGAGAAAGGTATTGCCAGAGCCAATACTAGATTATCAAGGTGAGCCAATCAAATGCAAAAATTGCTTGAACATTCTTTGTATTTGAATCTGTAAAAATCAATGTATTTTATTTGTTGTGATTGTGGACTTGTGTTAACTTTTGACTATACAAAGCTGTTACAGCCTACGTGAAGTTAACTTCACTGACCAACCCATCTAATTTGATTAAATATGTCACCTGAATCACCCTAAAAAAGCTGAGATAGTAATCCCTCATCAACAAACAGTTGATACAGTACAATAATTTTTTATTATGATTATGGACTCGTGTCAACTGGGATCACGTTAACTTGTGCTTTATACCCATCGGCTGATTGATGCATCTGTTGTGCTTAGCATTACTGGAGCAAAACTGAGCACCTGTGACAATGAAACGTAGACAATATTTCAGTAAATCATAAAGAAAATATTAAGAGCAGAATGTATGATTTGATTCTCTCTCACAAACACATGTTATACCTTGACATGTTTAGGCCTATTTGACTATTATTATAGCATATAACTTAAATCATGTTATAACAGTAATAGCAGTTTGTTATTAAGTATTATTAGTATAATTAAAATTGCATGTTTAAGTTGATGCTGTTATTGCCAGGGGTCCTACCATGATGGTCCATAATAGTGGATGCAAGACTATTATCACCTAGTCTTTAAATTTTGCAATTACACTGTGGTCTTAAAATATTTTTCACATTAAGTGTCAATTCACCCAGAAACATGAATTTTGTTGTTACTCTCTTGTATCATTACAATTCCCAGAGACCTGTTCATCTTCAGAACACAAACTAGGATGAAATATGAGAGCTCCTCATCCTCCAGAGACAGCTATGGTCTTGAGACAGTCAAAGTAGGGCTGTGACAGTAACAGATTTTTTGTTACAGTGGTGATAAAGCAAGAAATCAAGCAGTATGTCGGATAACATTACATATAGAGCTGCACAATTAATCAAAAAAAGATTGCGATCTTGATTCGACCCCCTAGATCAGGGGTCACCAATCCTGGTCCTGGAGGGCCGATGTCCCTGCAGGGTTTAGCTCCAACTTGCCTCAACACACCTGCCTGGATTTTTTCAAGTATACCTAGCAAGAACTTGATTAGCTTGTTCAGGTGTGTTTGATTAGGGTTGGAGCTAAAATCTGCAGGACACCGGCCCTCCAGGAACAAGTTTGGTGACCACTGCCCTAGATGATCATAATACAACATTTCTACAATTCTACAATTTCTACAATTAGAGAAGCAAAGGCGGCCGCACAAGTCTTCAACATCAGAATTATGAATAGTTCTATTCTGATGTCATCATTTTACTGTGCATTAATGACCAGGACAAATGTAAAGTCTATTCAAGTCCACCTTTCAAAGTCTATTTAAAATTTATTCAAAACCAACAGTAGACCTACACATATTATTATTGTCTTTATACCATATGTTTGAGGAATAACAATAATAATAGCCCACTCATACTAATCTTTATTTGACATCTATAGAATCATGAGAAAATCTTGATCTTTATTTTAAGCAAAAAATCATGATTTTCATTTTAGCCAGAATCATGCAGCTCTACCTACATAGGCCTATATATAGGTGTTAACATTTGTCCGCAACCCTTTTAATCGATAGACCTTATCAATGACCAATTAAGCATGGACATTTAAAGGGGAAATGAAGCACTCAGTCAAGTTTACATTTTGTAATTTGATTTCCACTTTAAAGAAAATATATTAAACAAACTCTATTAATGTAACCATTTAGCAGAAAATGGCATGTTTTACTATAGAATTGAGACCTAGGGCGCCGCCATCTTGGAATATCGCTGTGTCTGACGTCATGAGGATGGTTCTGTTAACTCAGCTGAACAGATACAGTGGAAGTAAAGGACTGAACACGGAGGCTGGACAGCCTAATTTAACCCAATGCATAATGTTGTAGATGTGGAGCTGGTGCAAATACAGAGGCAACCCTGTGATGTCAGACACAGCGACATTCCAAAATGGCGGCTTCCTAGGTCTAAAATCTATAGTAAAACATGCTGTTTTCTGCTAAATGGTTACATTTATTGAGTTTGTTAGTTATATTTCCATTAAAGTGGAATCCAACATACAAAATAATTTTAACTTGACTGAGTGCTTCATTTCCCCTTTAAAGGATGTTATGCTTTGTGCTGTAAGACACGCATCCAAGACTTTGTACATTAAAGTAATAATAATCAAGTGTGCATTTACTTTACCTTATAGAGTCACTTTCTTGATATTGAATACCGGATCAATGGATGATTTTGTTATAAACAGTGAAATTATAGACAATTAACAACATTTTTTTAAAAAGTTAACAAAAATGTATTATTCAAAACGGAATATTTCACTTTATTTTATTTTTTATTTTATCATATTGTAATTGTACTTAGCAAACCAGTTTTTGTTGTGCTGCGGAAAAATAGCAGACCCAGCACACTTCACTTCACTTCAAATGTTATTCGTTCATATTGTTTATTTTGTAGATAACTGACCAACAAAAAAATACATTAAAATTACATAAAAATTAAATAGTACCAAACAAAAATTGTTCCAAAAATGTTTTTCCCGACAAAAATACACAACTGTGCAGTGTTTGTTTCGCTCCTAGGAAAATAAGGATTTAATTAATGCTCCACTGTAACTGTTGCATCACAAACCTCTGTGATATATAATGGCTACATTTTGTATAAACTTATTTATACAAAATTATCATATGCTATAGCCTACATTAAATAAGTCAACATATATGCAATTTGTTGTCCCTCATCACCGCAGGTACTGCATGAGCGTCTGTTTATAGCTTCTGTAAAAAATTTTTTTAAAAAGACCTACAATTGACCAGCCTTTTAACAGAGCCTATATTGATATTGTGATATTTCTGTGCCAGTTTGACACCAGACTAAACTAAGGAAAATTTATCTAATTCAAAACACTGAACTCACGTCACCTGAACTCACCACGAGTGAGACGGAGAAAATTAAAGTGCAGCACTGAGGTAAAATCAGATTCTTTAGTCATAACCTTCAAAATAACTTGTATTAAAAATGTTGATAGAGGTCGGTGATATAAGCATTATGACGGAGCATTACAAACGCTTATTTTCCATGGAGCAATTGATTTGAGTTAGGCCTGCTATATTTATTTTACGAGGAAAAAAACTAAGTACAAAAAAATTGCCTATGTCGGTTATTAAAAAGGTTTCAGTCAGTTTTTGTTTTGTAATCTAAATTTTTAATTTAAGTAAAAAATATTTAGGGCAGGCCTTTTATTCTATTTATTTAATGTATTCTGTTTTTCTATACACTCCTGAAAGTTTCATCACATCACATTATCACAGGGCTGTGATGATGGTAATAATCACATTATAGTGGTTGACTTCTCATTATGGCGGTTATGCGGTTACCTTCACACCCCTAAGTCAAGGCCCAGATAAGGCACAAAAAATTTTGTGACTTTAGTGGTTCAACTGTGAGCATACCAAGCTCTAACAACACTTTAGTGAGGGAAAACAAAACGGTAAATACTAATTTGTTTGCCTACATCTCTCTTGCATCAGATCAGGGTTTGTGTTTACTACGAGTAGCAAGCGCACACCCTAACCTGTTGTGTCAGAGGCAAACAAGTTGCTTTTACGGTATTTTTGATGCACAAATGTGTTCTTTGAGCTTTGTATGATTACAGTTGAACTACTGAAGATAAATGCAATGTTTTGACAAAGTTTTTAGTTAGACTTTGAAGATCTTGGGACCATTGCTGTATATGGAGAAAGAGGGAGCTATACCTTCATGGCAAATGAGACAAATATCCCATCAAAACAACTAAAACGAGCACAAACCAATATTTCGTTTGGAGAGAGAAGGGAAAACAAAAACACTTTTGCAAATCCTAAAAATAACTTTTTTTCTTTTTTGACTTAAACTTTGACAAATGTACTGGACCTGTAACACATACATCACAATGCTTTATAACCACAAATTTCACTGTTGTTGTTTTGCTCCAGTAATACCTTCAAGGAACAGCATAGTAGTCAGGCAGCCATACAAAAGTAGAGATTGGTGTGGTGTAGAAGAACTGCAATGGATGTCTGTCCAGGCTGACACTGATTTGGACCATCGGTATGTTCTTGATGCCCTCAACTCAAGCTTCCAGAAAACCTGCAATAAATGAAATTACCAATTACACCTGGTATCTGCTATATGCAAAGTTAAATTCAAACATTTATTTTTAACTCAAGCCATATTTTTCTGATAATATTGTCACATTTAATCTATTTGAATAATTTTGAAATCTAAATATTCCCAATTCATTGATCTTGTTAGGGTTTCATTTACATTTCATTTTAACAAGATTAATGAAGCAAAAAATATCTATTTTTAATTGCACGCACATACAAACCACACCCAATTAGGTACTGCTATGAGTAAACTGCTGTAATCCGAGAGGAATGAAGACATGGAGGAAAACAAAGAACATACCAGAACATAGTATAATTGTCAATAAACAAACAAGGACAAAAACTGGTTTGTGAACACTGGCAATTATAAACAGAACATTACCAACCAAAGCAAAAAGAATCTTGACAAAAAAAGTAACTTAGCAAACTTACACATGGGCAAAGCTTTTTCCATTCAATGCTGCGTAGTGCACCTCTGGTTAGGAGTACATCTTTAAAAGTAAAAGTTAACAACAACAACAAAGATAATGTTTAAAACAAAGATAATGGTTATAACATTGCTCAGCCAAATATAACATTATTTTTTTGTTTTGCAATGTGTAGCCAGATTTTTTTAGGCTAATTCCTAGTTATACATGAAATTTATTAAGATGAATTTGCAACAAGCAAACAAAAAAAGGTTAAGAAGAAAATATATTAACTGTAAGAGACTAAGTGAAAAAATAGGTGTAACATCGTCAGAAAGTCTTTAGCAACCACGTAGAATAGTAAATAGTGAGTAAATTTTCATTTTTGGGTGAACTATCCCATTAAGTTTTGAAAACACGAGTAACTTTAACAGTCTTGCAGATATCAATTATATAGACCTTTTCACAAGATGGAGATGATGCATTTCAATTGTCACCAGCATCTTAAATCCTCAAAAGTTTTTAATATTTAGATTTTTAACATAGCATGTTAATTTATTTGTTTGTTTTAATGCCATATTTGCTTTAGATAGAGAAGGGAAGACCTAAAAAAATAATTTAAAAAATTTATAAAAAAGTTTAACATCATATGTACTGGACCTGGTACAGTATATCACTATTCTTTATGAACACAAATTTCCTTGTAACAAGTGCTGTTTTGCTCCATACCTTTAGAGAACACAGTAGTAGTCAGGCAACTACAACAGCATTCTTGTAAGTCCAATCGGACACTGGTTTGGGCCCTCGGTATGTTCTTGATGCCCTCAACTCGAGCTACCAAATAATACAGAAATTTAAAAGCCATTACACCTGGTATCTGCTATTATACAGTGTATTTCCAACATTCATTTTAACTTAATCCATACATGTAACGTTACTATAATATTGTTACATACAGTGTAGCATAACATCAAAACAAATTATCAATAATAATATAATATCACACAACATAGCATATCAATTACTAAACAAAGATGGTTTTTGCACACAGGCTATTAGAAAGAGAGTATTACGTTACCAACTAACGTTAAAACATTGAGAATTTTTTAACAGATAATTAAAGGTAACAAACGTTATGTTAACTTGGCAAACTTACATATGGGCTTAGCCATTTCACCTGTACATTAGCACGTCCCTGGAGTACATCTCTAAAAGTAAAAAGAAACACAAATAACAGTGAAACGACCGCAGTTCACTTTATTTATTGGCTATGAAAAAGATTGTTTATAACATTTCTCAGTAACGTAAACTTTCAAACGTGTTTCTCATAGTTAGCCGCGATGTGAAGCCAGATTTTTAGGCTACTTCCAAGCCATAAATGTAGATGCCAATTAAAACCGTTAAAAGCACTAAATTAGACTAACGTTAACGTTAAACATGTAAGTTACATCGTGTCCTTAAACATGTATCTCAAGCTGATGTGCGTCACAGGAGCGCGCGCAAACAAGACGAAAAAAAAAACAAGCTGGAAAGTATTAAATGCTTCAAGATTCGAAACACACCTTAGAATTCACGTTTCACATTATTTGTGAGTAAAACTAAATAAGCAGAATAAATAAAACATATAAAGCATCGAAAAATGTTCTTACCTCTGAATTCCGTTGCACTGGTGTCCGTTACGATTCAAACTTTAAATGAGGCAGGTTGCGCGGCTGCGTGCGCGACTGCGCGCGCCCAGTCCTCCAACGGTACTATGGTAACCACCAAAACTAAACCAGAACCAAAGAGCTTGCCAGAACTAAACACTAGTTTAACGGGGCAATTCGATTGGTGACTGACAGATATGTAGTTACAGTCAAAAATAAACATTAAACTTAATTTGTTTTTTTCTAAAAAAAATAAATAATAAATTACTAATTTTCATGCCATTTAAAATCTGTATTGATCTTCTTTCAAATAATTTTGAAAATGTTGGTAGGACTTGTTGTAAGAACATTATTTATCCACATTATAAGAACTTTCAAGTACAACAGAGATGAGCAAAAGTACATTGAAATATATTTTAAAATAAATAAAGTATCAAATACATAAATTTTATGTGTTTCAAAATAAAATACTTTATGGGACATTCTAGCTGAAATTTACATTATATGTTACTGAAATAAAAACATAAATACAGTGAATTCATTCATTCATTTTCTTTTCGGCTTAGTCCCTTTATTAATCTGGAGTCGCCACAGCGGAATGAACCGCCACATTATCCAGAATACACCAACACAGGGAGAACATGCAAACTCCACACATAAATGCCAAATGACCCAGTCGAGGCTTGAACCATCACCTTCTTGCTGTGAGGCGACAGCATACTGCCCCACCCCGACGCCTCTAAATAAAGTGAATAAGTATTTCATCAGAAATATTTTTAAAATGGCCTGATGGTTGATTTCTGTGAGTTGTTCTGTAAAGGAATATGTCAGTCATTTGGTTCTCAGATTTTTTTTCTTTATTAAAACACTTTACAAATGTACAAACCCTGTAGTCCTTGTCCTCAGCCCAATTGAATCTACAGCTTTAATAATTATGTTTTGCTAAAAACTTATTTAAAGCAAATAGCCAGTTTAAGTTGCTCTCATTCACATCAGTTGATTAAAAAAACACGAAACTATAAATAAATTCTACAAATAAATATTACAAATATATTATACAAATAATTTATAATTGTTCCCATGTTTCTGTCAGTCCTGTCACATTTGCATTAAATTTATCATAAAATGCATGCAATACACCTTTAACTTTGAAGTGACATAATTTGACGGAAGAGAAGCTGACAGTGATCAAGGACGCATTCTATCATTGAATTGTATGATTTTATGCTTGCTTTTGTGTGATTTTTTGAAGACAACAAGCTTAAAGGTCAGGCCCTGTCACATTTTTTATTAGTGAAAATGTTTCTGGTAGATTGTCTCATATATATATATTTTTTTTTAATATAACAAAATACTTTTTTAAAGGTAGCAGGAACTTTCTTTGCAAACCTTTTATTAATAAGCCTATTGGATCAATCCCTTCACCATTAAACTGTTTGATAACAACAAATTTTCTCTGCCACTTCGTCCACCTATAGGGGAAGTTGTGGCCTTATGGTTAGTGAGCTGGACTTGTAACCTAAAAGTAACTGTGTTTCTCTTTGAGTTCAGTATACATTTTGCAAGACTTTTCATACAGAAAGTCCTGTTTTGAAGATGATCATTCATTAATTTTCTTTTTTTAACTTAGTCCCTTCATTAATCAGGGATCGCCACGTACAGCGGAATGTATATGTTTTATGCAGAGGATGCCCTTCCAGCCACAACCTTACACTGGGAAACACTCATACACTCTTGCATTTACACACACACTACGGCCAATGATTTTATCTTCATTAACCAGACAGTGCACCTGTAGGTGAAATGTCATTTGAAACATTGTATCGTCAGTGTAGGACTTATTTTAATGTTGTTTGTCTTATTTATTTGCCATCTGCTGTACATCAGCAATCTATCTATCATGTGTACAGTATACTCATTCTCCAAAGATTTTTTATTCAGATCTTCTTTAACTAGAACTGTCTCAGGCTCAGGTTCACACAGCAAGGAGTGCTGAATGCAGATTTTTTTCAGATCTGATTTTTTGCATAACTGTCCACATTGTTTTTTATAAATGTGCCCAGTATCAGATTTCCAGTGTGAACAGATCATGGTGCTAAACTGACCTGTATGCACAGCACATAAAATGTGTATAGCGTATGAATATAAAGCACAATGTCAGATATTGACTGATTGATGTTCTGAAGCTCCAAATCCTGTTTTTAAGATATTTATTATTCCATCTAATTTCTTAAGCAAAGATGCTGAATTGTACACTATACAGCCATTATCTCTGGTCTTAGCATTGCTCACCTGCTATTTTCAATGTGTGCTGACTTGCTCCTGAATATACCCTTGCCATTTGTCTGTTACTTTCTTTAAGCATAATTTCCATTCATACTTGAATCATTGACCACCATCTAAAAATAGAAGGTGATTTAGAAGGTGATTCTTCTGATTTCAAGCTTATAGGCAAGTGATCAGAGGCCTCCTTTTTAAAATGTAATCATGTACTGTAAACATCTTGCAAAGTATTTTACGGTATTTTGAAATGACAAAAATACAAGACACTGAAGTATTTCGATACACAATTTTATGCCCATCCCTGTGAACAAATAACTTCATGAAGAAGTTCCAAGAACTTTGTTCTAAGATTATCTTCCATCAACATTATGACAAAGTTCATTCATTCATTTTCTTTTCAGCTTAGTCCCTTTATTGATGCGGGGTCTCAACAGCGGAATGAACTGCCAACTTATCCAGCACATGTTTTACGCAGCGGATGCCCTTCCAGCTGCAACCCATCTCTGGGAAACATCCATACACACTCATTTACACTCATACACTATGGTCAATTTAGTGCATCAATTCCCCTATAGCGCATGTGTTTGAACTGTGGGGGAAACTGGAGCACCTGGAGGAAACCCACACGAATGCTGGGAGAACAAGCAAACTGCACACAGAAACACCAACTGACCTAGTCGAGGCTCGAACCAGCAACCTTCTTGCTGTGAGACGACAGCAATTCCTACTGCGCCACCACGTCGCACCCCATGATTAAGTTCAAGCACAAATAACGCCCTGAAGACATCCTCCATGAACTTTGTTCTAAAAAAGTTTATGAACATTCTGACAACTTTCAAGTACGAATAACGTCCTGAGGAAATTTCAAGAACTTTGTGCCAAGAACGTTTTTTATCAACATTGTGACAACGTTCATCAAGTACAAATAATGTTTTGAAGACGTTCCAAAAACTTTGTGCTGAGAACGTTTTTTTTTTCAACATTGTGATAACGTTCATCAAGCACTAATAACGTTCTGGAGTCGTTTCAAGAACTTTGTTCTAAGAACGTTTTCCATCAACATTATGAGAACGTTCCCCTAGTAGCAAAGAATTCTGGCCCAGATTTGGCAAAAAGCTGGCACAGCAGGCATTCATCCGGCACTGGCATACAGCCTGTGGGCCAAACATGGCCCGGGTTTGGCAGAGGTGGCACCGTTTTTAAGGCGGCACACAAGATTTGGGCCAGATGAAAAACGTAGTATTTGGCCCAGATTTAAAAATTTGATAAGTGGGCCATGTGAGTTTGGCCAGTCTTGATCCACATTTAAAATACACTAAAATCATTTTTGAGTAAAGAAAAAAAATTCTACCAATCAGGTCACTTTGAGAAAAAGCGTGCCCATAGTGTGTCTAAAGCGCATCACTCCATGGGTTTATCAATTTCATTGTAATCGTCACACACCAACCTAACTGGCCCAGTTCAGGCCCAGTTATAAGTTATTAACTTGGCTGAGACTTGGCCAAGATATGGTCTGTGTTTGGCCCTTGTCTGGAAGCCAGATTTGGTCCAGTTATGTACCGTAATTCACTGCGGCATGTGGGCCAAGCAAAACCTGATTGTGTGGGCCAGAGCTGGGCCAGAGAAATTTTGCTATGTGGGTCATTAAGTATAAATAACGTCCTGAACACGTTTCAAGAACCTTGTTCTTAGAACGTTTTTTTATCAACATTGTGACAAAATTCATCAAGTACAAATAACATTCTGAAGACGTTCCAAGAACTTCGTTCTAAGATTGTTTTCCATCAACATTATGACAATGTTTATCAAGTACAAATAACGTTCTGAAGACATTTCAAGAACTTTGTTCTAAGAACTTTTTATCAACATTGTGACAACATTCATCAAGTACAAATAACGTTCTGAAGATGTTCCAAGAACTTAGTTCTTAGAACGTTTTCATCAACATTGAGGGAACGATAATGAAGCACTAATAACGTTCTGGAGTTGTTTCAAGAACTTTGTTCTAAGAACGTTTTCCATCAACATTAAGACAACGTTTATGAAGTACAAATAACGTTCTGAAGATGTTCCAAAAACTTTGTTCTTAGAGCGTTTTTTTATCAAAATTGTGACAACATTCATCAAGTACAAATAACGTTCTGAAGACATTTCAAGAACTTTGTTCTAAAACTTTTTTATCAACATTGTGGCAACATTCATCAAGTACAAATAACGTTCTGAAGATGTTCCAAGAACTTTGTTCTAAGAACGTTATTTTATCAACAATATGACAACGTTCATGAAGTACAAATAACATTCTGAAGACGTTTCGAGAACTTTGTTCTAAAAACGTTTTCCATCAACCTTGTAAAAACGTTCATTAAGTACAAATAACGTTCTAAAAACGCTTTCCATCAACATTATGACAACGTTTATGAAGTACAAATAACGTTCTGAAGATGTTCTAAGAACTTTGTTCTTAGAATGTTCTTATCAACATTGAGGGAACGATCATGAAGTAAAAATAACGTTCTGAAGACGCTCAAAAAACTTTGTTCTAAGAACGTTATTTTATCAACAATATGACAACGTTCATGAAGTACAAATAACATACTGAAGACGTTTCGAGAACTTTGTTCTAAGAACGTTTTCCATCAACCTTATAAAAACGTTCATCAAGTACAAATAACGTTCTGAAGACGTTACGAAAACTTTGTCCTGAGAACGTTTTTCATCAACATTATGAAATGTTCATCAAGTACAAATAACGTTCTGAAGCATTTCAAGAATTTTGATCTAAAAACATTTTCTATCAACATTATGACAACGTTTATGAAGTACAAATAACGTTCTGAAGACGTTCCAAGAACTCTATTCTAAGTACGTTTTCATTCAACATTATGACAATGTTTAATGAAGTAAAAATAACGTTCTGAAGATGTTAAAAAAACTTTAATCTAAGAACGTTTTTTATCAACATTGTGGGAACGTTCAGGAAGTACAAATAACGTTCAGAAGATGATTCAAGAACTTTGTTCTAAAAACGTTTTCTATCAACATTATGACAACGTTTATGAAGTACAAATAACGTTTTGAAGATGTTCCAAGAACTTTATTCAAAGAACGTTTTTCAACAACATTATAACAACGTTTATGAATTACAAAAAACGTTCTGAAGACGTTCAAAGAACTTTGTTCTAAGAACGTTTTCCATCAACCTTATGAGAGCGTTCATCAAGTACAAATAACGTTGTAAAGACGTTTCAAGAACTTTGTTTTAAAAACGTTTTCTGTTAACATTATGACAACGTTTATGGAGTACAAATAACGTTCTGAAGACGTTTCAAGAACTTTGTTCAAAGAACGTTTTCCATCAACATCATGACAACGTTTATGAATTACAATTAACGTTCTGAAGACGTTTCGAGAACTTTGTTCTAAGAACGTTTTCCATCAACCTTATGAGAGCATTCATCAAGTACAAATAACGTTCTGAAGACGTTTCAAGAACTTTGTTCTTTAAACGTTTTCTTTCAACATTATGACAACGTTTATGAAGTACAAATAACGTTCTGAAGATGTTCCAAGAACTTTGATATAAGAACGTTTTTCATCAACATTATGACAACGTTCATAAAGTACAAATAACGTTCTGAAGACGTTTCAAGAACTTTGTTTTAAGAACGTTTTTTATCAACATTGTGGCAACATTCATCAAGAACAAATAACGTTCTGAAGACGTTTCAAGAACTTTGTTCTTTAAACGTTTTCTTTCAACATTATAACAACGTTTATGAAGTACAAATAACGTTCTTAAGATGTTCCGAAAACTTTGTTCTAAAAACGTTTTTTATTAACATTATGACAACGTTTATGAATTACAATTAACGTTCTGAAGACGTTCCAAGACCTTTGATATAAGAACGTTTTTCATCAACATGACAACGTTCATGAATTACAAATAACGTTCTGAAGACGTTCCAAGAACTTTGATATAAGAACGTTTTTCATCAACATTATGACAACGTTCATGAATTACAAAAAACGTTCTGAAGACGTTCCAAGAACTTTGATATAAGAACGTTTTTCATCAACATTATGACAACGTTCATGAATTACAAATAACGTTCTGAAGACGTTTCAAGAATTTTGTTTTAAGAACGTTTTTTATCAACATTGTAGCAACATTCATCAAGAACAAATAACGTTCTGAAGACGTTTCAAGAACTTTGTTCTAAGAACGTTTTTCATCAACCTTATGAGAGCATTCATCAAGTACAAATAACGTTCTGAAGACGTTTCAAGAACTTTGTTCTTTAAACGTTTTCTTTCAACATTATGACAACGTTTATGAAGTACAAATAACGTTCTGAAGATGTTCCAAGAACTTTAATATAAGAACATTTTTCATCAACATTATGACAACGTTCATGAAGTACAAATAACGTTCTGAAGACGTTCCAAGAACTTTATTCAAAGAACGTTTTTCATCAACATCATGGCAACGTTTATGAATTACAATTAACGTTCTGAAGACGTTTCAAGAACTTTGTTTTAAGAACGTTTTTTATCAACATTGTGGCAACATTCATCAAGAACAAATAATGTTCTGAAGACGTTTCAAGAACTTTGTTCTAAGAACGTTTTCCATCAACCTTATGAGAGCATTCATCAAGTACAAATAACGTTCTGAAGACGTTTCAAGAACTTTGTTCTTTAAACGTTTTCTTTCAACATTATGACAACGTTTATGAAGTACAAATAACGTTCTGAAGATGTTCCAAGAACTTTGATATAAGAACGTTTTTCATCAACATTATGACAACGTTCATAAAGTACAAATAACGTTCTGAAGACGTTCCAAGAACTTTATTCAAAGAACGTTTTTCATCAACATCATGACAACGTTTATGAATTACAATTAACGTTCTGAAGACGTTTCGAGAACTTTGTTTTAGGAACGTTTTCCATCAACATTATGACAACGTTTATGAATTACAATTAACGTTCTGAAGATGTTTCAAGAACTTTGTTTTAGGAACGTTTTCCATCAACATAATGACAACATTTATGAATTACAAATAACGTTCTGAAGACGTTCCAAGAACTTTGATATAAGAACGTTTTTCATCAACATTATGACAACGTTCATGAATTACAAATAACGTTCTGAAGACGTTTCAAGAATTTTGTTTTAAGAACGTTTTTTATCAACATTGTAGCAACATTCATCAAGAACAAATAATGTTCTGAAGACTTTCAAGAACTTTGTTCTAAGAACGTTTTCCATCAACCTTATGAGAGCATTCATCAAGTACAAATAACGTTCTGAAGACGTTTCAAGAACTTTGTTCTTTAAACGTTTTCTTTCAACATTATGACAACGTTTATGAAGTACAAATAACGTTCTGAAGATGTTCCAAGAACTTTGATATAAGCAAACGTTTTTCATCAACATTATGACAACGTTCATAAAGTACAAATAACGTTCTGAAGACGTTCCAAGAACTTTATTCAAAGAACGTTTTTCATCAACATCATGACAACGTTTATGAATTACAATTAACGTTCTGAAGACGTTTCAAGAACTTTGTTTTAAGAACGTTTTTTATCAACATTGTGGCAACATTCATCAAGAACAAATAACGTTCTGAAGACGTTTCAAGAACTTTGTTCTTTAAACGTTTTCTTTCAACATTATAACAACGTTTATGAAGTACAAATAACGTTCTGAAGATGTTCCGAAAACTTTGTTCTAAAAACGTTTTTTATTAACATTATGACAACGTTTATGGAGTACAAATAACGTTCTGAAGACGTTTCAAGAACTTTGTTCAAAGAACGTTTTACATCAACATCATGACAACGTTTATGAATTACAATTAACGTTCTGAAGACGTTTCGAGAACTTTGTTTTAGGAACGTTTTTCATCAACATTATGACAACGTTTATGAATTACAATTAACGTTCTGAAGATGTTTCAAGAACTTTGTTTTAGGAACGTTTTCCATCAACATAATGACAACATTTATGAATTACAAATAACGTTCTGAAGACGTTTCGAGAACTTTGATATAAGAACGTTTTTCATCAACATTATGACAACGTTGATGAATTACAAATAACGTTCTGAAGACGTTCCAAGAACTTTGATATAAGAACGTTTTTCATCAACATTATGACAACGTTCATGAATTACAAATAACGTTCTGAAGACGTTCCAAGAACTTTGATATAAGAACGTTTTTCATCAACATTATGACAACGTTCATGAATTACAAATAACGTTCTGAAGACGTTTCAAGAATTTTGTTTTAAGAACGTTTTTTATCAACATTATGACAACGTTTATGAAGTACAAATGACGTTCTGAAGACGTTCGAAGAACTTTATTCAAAGAACGTTTTTCATTAACATCATGACAACGTTTATGAATTTCAATTAACGTTCTGAAGACGTTTCGAGAACTTTGTTCTAAGAACGTTTTTTTTAACAACGTTACAAGAACGTTAACAACGTTAAGAGACTCTTCTAAAAACGTTCTATTGATAACGTTTTGTGCTAACATTTCCACAACTTTTAGAGAACGTTAGTGAATGTTCTGGGAACGTTCCCTGTTAGCTGGGACTTCATTTAGCTTTGAGTACATCATCTCTATGTCAAATGCTGTGTGCCCCAATAATTTCTGTTAATTCCCGTTGTAATTTCTGCTTCTATCAGGCTGGTGTTCTCCGGATTTCAAGCTGCACTGCTCTCGGCTGTGCTCTGAAATGGAGAGGGAGGCTGAGAGGCGGTGGAACGGTAAAGCTTGATGGATATCAAGCCGACACCACTAAGAAACACACTTCATGCTCTCCAGACGCCTTTACCATCAGCGCCTCATTGAGGATTGACACACACATGGGCTTTGCTTTATTGAAAAAAATAAAAACAAATAAAAATACAATATTAAAAAAAGTTTATTTATTTATTTATTTATTTATTCTGAAATGAAAAGAGACTGTTGTTGAGGTAAATAATAAATGCCGATTTTAATAAGTTTGCTTTTAAATTCTGTAATAAAAAGTATATTTTGTGCCCTATGTAAAATGTGTAACTACGGTTCCGAGGAATAAGATGAGAAAAAAAAATTGTTTTGCAATGTTACTACAAAATTAAAGATGCAGCAACAGACATGAAACTTTTAATTACAAAATTATTATGAATACTCAAAATCACCACTTTTGCATGCTTCAAACTCCTGCTTATGCCTGTGATCATATAGCCTAGATGAAAATCAATATATCTGTGTAAACATTCAGTTATAAAATGACCTTGGGAAAGAAAGGCTGGGCAAATAAAATAAAACAAACTATGTATACTGCATATGAAATGTATAATCCATTCAATAATACTTGCCATTCAAAAGGGGTATGATAATGCAGAAAATAAAGAAAATGCTAAACTAATAAACCCACATTTTATTAAATGAAATAACATTTATTTGAACACATACATGCGCGCTACATTTATATAATAATAGGATAAGTAGTAATAGGATAGAAACAATATATGTTCGTGAGCAAAATTACAGACAGATCTCTCTTCATGTCACGCTTGAAGGCCCCACCACGAGATATCACATATCTTATACATTTCACTTAATAATTACACCCGTGCCTCTCATATATCAAGCTCTTGCCTCGGGCTCATTAGGACCCTGATCTTTTTAAACACTTAAATTTGCATCTTAAAGGTTTTTGGTGCGCGAACCTTAACACAAAACATCGCCTTGAATTAGAAATATTTCGGTTCACACATCTGTGTCGATTTTGACAATTACAAATAAATTCGGAAGTTTATTTGTCAGATACAAAGGAGGAAGGGAGAAAGAGATCACGAGAAAGATCAGGGATAATTAACCGCAGCTTCAATGCAGAGCTTAAAATAATGCAGGTGACTTTATTGTGACCACGAGTCTAATATTTAAAAGCAATTACTTGAAATTTTAACTATTTCATAAAAAAAAATTCCCTCCATAATTCGCGCAAATATTTGTTAGGAACGTGAACATTTGAAAACAAAAAAACATCTCACAGCTCAAGGTTTTCATCTGCGTTTGATTATTTGTGGGATGTAATGATCCTATGAGCAACTGGCATTGTTTTTCAAATGCCGAATTTGCGTGGGTATGTTACCAAAGGGTCCATGGGCATGTTCTACACATGTGAGATTACAGCAGCAAAACAGGTGCAAGCCCCAACCCAGCCCGTCCCAGGAGAGCTTTGGACAATTGTTCTCATTTAGGAAATATTAGCCTGGGGGCCACTGCCTCAGACAGCGCGCTTATTTTCACTGATTTTAAAAACCGTTTGTCTTTTTATTTTCCTCTTGTTCAGACATTTCAGTAGCCTGGTGCGTTGTTTTAGTGATTGAGTGAATGATAAGATACATTTTTGTCATGTTTTCTTACCAAAATAAACTGTTAATGAACGGATAGGGGGTAGCTCCAAGGAAGTAATTATAAAGTAATAATAATAATAATAATAATAATAATAATAATAGTAGTAGTAGTAGTAGTAGTTAAATGTGTAATGTATAAAATATGTATTGTTGTTGTTGTTATTGTTGTATTGTAAGCTAAACGTCAGTTTAATCGTCAACATATTTTTCATAAATAAGGCTAAACTTTAAGTGTACACATAAAAGCGTGCTTACTATGTTTAAAATAAGAATTTGTCTTTTCTTCAGGCATCTGTCGTCTCTGAAGGATTGACGCTGGTAGATGTCAGGTTTTATTACAAAAAGGTTGAAGGTCTGTGTTTGTAGACCTTCAACTAAATGGATTTGGGGAGGGAAGAGAGTCACCTCCTTTTCCTCCCCGATCTTTGTTTGTGTTGTAATATACATATTTTGGTAGGTATTATGTGGCTTTCTCAGAGCTGATTGGGCGCTCAGGTTGGCGCGTGAACGCCCTGCGATTATGTCAGATCGCGTGCAGAGCGAACCAGCCCAGCCTTTGAACTTCACCGCTTTTGGCTCTCATTCACGCGCTTCTCCTCATTTCCCAGCCAGGTGCTTCGCGGGGCGAGAATCCTCCGAGAAAAAAAGCGAGCAAACAGATCGCGGAAACTTCGCTTCCCGTGCTGGATTTTGTGGCGCGCGTGGCTGTTCTTCTCTCAGCCGAATAGTGTCGTTTTGAAGAGTCGTCATAATTCAACTAAACGACAAACACGGAAGAATTACTGGATTTTTTTCATCTCTTCTCTCTCATTGATGCCGCTTTCCTGCTCCTCCGGCTCTCTAGAACTGGCATGATCCGAGTCTGTCTGCAGGACAGGTGAATACCATTATCTCTTCGTTGCTTGAAGAACTTTTTTGTTGTTATTTTAGTAGGGAAATTTTAAACGGACGCCGTGAACATGTCAAAACCGGCAGATCACATCAAGAGACCCATGAACGCCTTCATGGTCTGGTCAAGAGGCCAGAGAAGGAAAATGGCTCAAGAGAATCCCAAAATGCACAATTCCGAAATAAGCAAAAGACTCGGCGCCGAGTGGAAGCTGCTGTCTGAATCCGAGAAGCGACCGTACATCGACGAGGCCAAGAGGCTGAGGGCTCAGCACATGAAAGAACACCCAGACTACAAATACAGACCCAGGCGCAAACCCAAGAACCTCCTCAAGAAGGACAGGTACGTGTTTCCTCTGCCCTACCTGGGCGACACGGATCACCTGAAAGGACTTCCGGTCTCAGCCACGGACTCACTCTTAGGTTCTTCGGAAAAAGCCCGTGCGTTCCTGCCACCTACATCTGCCCCTTACTCCTTCCTCGACCCGAGCCAGTTCAGCTCCAGCGCCATTCAGAAGATGACAGAGATGCCCCACACGTTGGCCACCAGCACTTTACCTTACGCATCATCTCTGGGATACCAGAACGGTGCATTCGGGAGCCTGGGTTGCCCCAGCCAGCACACTCACACCCACCCGTCGCCAACAAACCCGGGGTACGTGGTGCCGTGTAACTGCACCGCATGGTCGGCGTCGAGTTTACAGCCGCCTGTTGCCTACATACTCTTCCCAGGTATGACCAAGAGTGGGATTGACCCGTACTCTTCAGCACACGCCGCTGCTATGTGACTCCACCACAAACAAAACAAACAATCTCCTCTTTGAAAACTTGAATACAGCAATGCATGTACATAAGAAGAGAGGAATGATCGAGACATTTATACTACTGAAGCCGGTGGACACGAACTTTTTCACCATCTACGAGAGGTTCCTCGGATCCCAGCATGGATCTTGGAATAGATGTAAGGCAGGTGCCCAGAACTGTAAGAAATGTAAATGTTCAAACGTTTATTATTATGGCTACCGAATTTGGATGCCTTTAATTTTATTTATTATGTACAATTTGATGCTATAATAATGATAATTTTGTTTGAACAGTTAATATAATTGTTATTCTCCTCATATTATTATTATTATTATTTGAAAGACTTTGATTTGCACAACTAACGGTTAGAATTTTTCTTGTACAGCCTGATGTATTTACCATTATTTTTGGCACTCTGAAATTCAAATGAAACTAGGGTTTCAAAGTGAGGAATTCAGCGTTTAATAGAATATACGGGTTATATTGTTTATCATTATAAAAACCGTCACCTAAAATTAGACAGTCTATTTAAAATTTCAAGTGAAAAAAATAATTATAATCTTTTTTTTTTCTTTTTTTTTTGGACATTTCTTTTTCTGTGGTTCAGTGCTAGTCACTCGTTCATTTGATTTCAGAAACTACAAAGTTTGAAGCGAAACAGTTCATGTTGTATTTTTTATCTGCGATGGTAACTTAAATCCTGTCATGTTTATGGAAAGGAAAATGTATCTAAAAAAGGGTGATACCTCGATTCTTTGTTCATTTGCAGAGCAAAGACATTTTGAATAAAGACAATCTGTCTTAAAAATTCATCACCTTTCTCATATTGCCTATTTAAACCAATATTGAATTGTTGTTTACTATGTTGTTGTACGGTCGTGCCAAGAGGCATGTTGGAAATAAGGTGAACCCGAACACGCGTTTAATAGTTTTTATTTATCCAGTTATACCGTGTTTTATTTCTACCTTAAAATCTACAATTTTTCTCGGGCATATAGAAGTATACAGGCCTTGCCTGCTTAGCATAAAACAGATATTTGTCGTACTCTGATTAGATATCTACAATAATTATCTTCTCAATCAGCACCGCTTAAATAATCCAGCGTTTCGGCCGTAGCAGTCTTAATAACCATCTGGCTTTTCGGCATAGATTTGAGATGAACTCTGTCAGCGCGTGGCGTTCCCGAATGCTCTTTAGGGACCCTCTGTCCAAATTAAATGGCAAAACAATTACTGTACAGAGACGCTTAGGGAAACTGAGGGCAAACATGAATTGTGATTTACTCCGAGATCCACAATAGGATGAAAATTGGACTGAAGAAGGGGTGGTGCGCGTATGAGCCATGTCATCCAGTATTACAAAACAATTTAGTATAAAACAATCGAACAAAGCGTCAGGTGCTTCTAAATGTGTGTCGATGCGGCGCCTACAAACGCGCTGTGATACATTGGAAATGACTGCAGATATTGACGCTGTCAGTTTGCATTACTTTCTTTCTTTCTTTCTTTCTTTCTTTATTTCTTTCTTTCTCTTTCTTTCTTTCTTTCTTTCTTCTCAGCTCTACAATTCTTGTGTATTTTGAGGTATTTTTGTAAACACGCGTGAGTTGTTTTCAGAGTTTAAAACTTTCTACATTGCATTCAGGTGTGTGTCGTGTCCCATAAATATGGTGATCACACTCTTTGATGTGTGTATGTTTCAGACGTTTCAGCCTTCAGGGACTCTATGGTTGTTCCACCTGTTCCACCGCTTAGATCATTCCTACACGTTGCGGACACAAACACGCTGCTATAAGTTTGAGAAAATGAATTTTTAGTCATATTTAATATTAGTTTACTAAGTATATATGTAAAATGTAATTTATAAGGTTGATCATGACTCCCGAAAACCTGTTCACTTCCCTTAATATATATATATATATATATATATATATATATATATATATATATATATATATATATATTTTTTTTTTTTTTAAATCTAAGCTTTTATAATAATAATAATAATAATAATAATAATGATGATGATGATACATATAGGAATCAAAAAAGAATTTATAGTTAATATATTAACAAAAATCAGTGCAGGTTGTTTTTTAAAAAATATAAGCCATACGTTTAATTCAGTTTGATTACCATTTTCTAATGTGAAGGTTAAACAGGTTAAAACCCGTTCCGAATAATTGCCATTTTGTATTTCTATCACAATTTGTCCAGATTCACATATTACTGTAATTTGGTACACAGTTGGTACAAGTTCTCCTCCCGTGTTACAAAAAAAGTGCTGCTGAAACTAAAGCAGATGCGTGAATGGAGAATGGGATTCACTCAAAGGAAACAAGCGCTCAGAACAATTGGGTTTGGGCTGCAAACAGAGGATTGGAATTGGCCTGTACTTTTGTCTATTGTCGCAGGGATGGGGAATGGGATTTGCACACCGAGGTGTAATAGCATTACTGTATTAATTAAAAATTTCATTTCACATCCAGATTGTTTACTTATCTGCCAGGAACATATGCTGGAAGAAGTTAAGATTCACGATTCTGCACTATTGCCCAAGGTGCAATTCAATATAAGCGAGGGAGGGGGCTCAGATTTTTATGACAGACTGTGCTCTTATCTGCCGCTGTAAATTAGGGTGATACTCCATTGAACCGAATAGCAAGTTTTACATCAGCTCCCTAAAGCATGCAGATTCAACTTTGAAATTGGACGATGATAATTAGGGAACTTTAAGTAGCACTTCTAAAAGAAAAGCGAGAAACGTGTGTTTTTGCATTACAGGATTATTTGAACAATAAGACGTACATTTAAATGAATCCTGTCTTATTTTAAATGTTTGCTAAATCCTTGTTCGCCTCGGCGTTCCCTCAAAACGGGAGTTCAAAAATCATTTTAAAATGGATTGACATATTGATGCATTGACAAAAAGCAAACGACAAACTGAACTAGATAATCAACCACAAGGCTTGAATATGAATGACAATCCAGAGCTTTATGTTTAGTTAAGAGCAAGTGGGTGTAATTAGATGTTAATTTATGAGCCCTTCACAGCTATTAATCAACTGTGATCACTGCAGCCATTTTTTCAAGCATTCTGTGGATATAAAACGTAGTAAACAAACCCAAGTGTAGGAAAAAATTTAATAATAAAAATAAGAGGTGAAAATTATGATTTGAAATTATAGAGCCCTAAATCTGTAGCTCTTCTCCGGGACGTTTTTATTTGAGCTCAACGGAGAGCGCGAATTCAATCTGCCTTATCTCGCCAAGACTCCTTTCAGCAGGA
>NC_141026.1:28352500-28425000 GCF_052040795.2 Danio rerio | reverse complement strand
ACATATAGCAAGCATGATTTGACAAAACGGCTTCTAGAATCTCTCCCATTTCAGTGCTGGACTTGGTTAAAATCACCTCAAAGCAGAAGCTGTGAACTAAAACCTGTAAGTGTTTTTATTTGTTAAAATTGATCATGACAAATACAGTGTCTAGCGTTAACGGTATGCTGTTGTAACGACGTAAACAATGGGAAAAGCTGTTTTTCACCGCAAACGATTTAGCTACAATTTCATATTTATCAGTCAAACTGCTGTAAACACACACACACACTCCACCAGCACTTTCGTGTCTCTATGTGTATGTGCGACTTATCATTGATTCTCTATTGAAAGCTTTTTTCATGCGTTTCACATCTCAGATAATGAAGTCGCAAAAGATATGTGGGCGATTCATATTACTTACACCTGCATATTTCGGATATATGTGAAAGACGTCGTGTAATGCGTTGCGTTAAAAAAAATACAGGATAGCTCACCTAACTCGTGGTAGCAGCTGAAAAATAAATCAATTCTCACACAGGTCTTATCCCACATCTTGTGCTTTATTCTTCTGTCACAATATATTACAGAAAATAATTTAATCAAGCATCAGAGAAAAAGAAAGTCCCGTGCACATGCGCTTGTTACAGAAAGTATACACACACACACACACACACACACACTCACACACACACTCACACACACACACACACACACACACACACACACACACACACACACACACACACACACACACACACATAAACACACACACAATGGTAAACTCTCATAAAGGAGCCGCACCCCATTTTCACTCGTTACAGACACTTGTCAGATTTTATTTTAGTGAGCAGGCAGGAGGTTGACTGAGGTTTACACAACCGAAAAGCATGTGCTTGTACGGGTGTGACGTGGAGCCAATCCACAAATCGCAGCACATTATGATGATGACCAAACAGAGTCATTTAAGGGTGGGCCTTTCAGAGGAACTACGACATATATCAGTCGTTTTCATATTAGCTGAGTAGCTGTGTAGAATCAAAATGAGATAAATGAAAAAATAACACTATTTCCTTTAAGTGAAAGATGAGCACACATTGCTTTGCATCTTATGAACACAACCAAGCCTTAAAATTACATTCTGGACCACCCCTTTAATGATAGATGCGTGCGCATCTACTTTAGTGAACAGAACCTGCATATGCAGTGAGTAACATGTAATAAAGTTGTAAATAATATTCAGTTTGTGGCACAGAGTGATCGTTTGTGAGCCGCGCGCGAAGTATGAACAGCACTTAGCAGTGAAAATGAAACCAAAAGCGTGCACATCATTTAAATAATCATATCGCATTTTGGAGTTATGACTGAGACAAGCATTTGATGCTTTTTCTTTCATAGCGAACACACAGTTGTGCATGAAAATAAATGTTTACAGTGTCAGTATAACTACTCTAGCCTATATAATGTTGATTTTACCAGTGTATTAAATGGTCTAGTAATGTTGTCAATGACATTGCAAGCAAAGGCCTAAATCTCAAACATAATTCAACATCAGAATTATTGAATATAATTATGTATAGAAACCAGTAGACCAACAAATAATATTAATATTGTTGTCTTACCATATGTTTGAGTAAAAATATTCTCATATTAAGCTTTACATCTACAGAATCATAAGAGAATCTTGATCTTTATTTTAAGGAAAAAAAAAATTGCGTTTCTTATTTTAGCCAGAATCGTGCAGCTCTAGTGTAACTAGTCTATTTTTTTATGTTCTTTTTTTTAATTCCTAGTTTTAAAATCCTAAAGCCTTAAGGCCTAAAGTTAATGATTTCCAATTACCTACAATTGCAGGATCTCTACAACAATATTGATGTAAGTTTTTTCGATGTTCCAACCAAGGCATAGAAAACTTGTTATATGCAGCTTTTCAGCTATTGCTTACAGGCTTCGTCCAGGAAATATAATACATACAGGGGTCAACTCCATTTCCCAGAGATTATCCTGCAACCCACTGGCACTCCATTGCCATGGGAACTGCTAAATTGGTTTAGAAGTTACCTGCTTATTTTTTTCCCCACCTGCACACAAGCAATTACGTTTCTGTAAATGCCTACCTGAACCTAACACCAATAATAAAACTAAGATCCTGCTAGTAAGAGAGTGTATATTTCTGTCACGTCATTTCTTTTTATTCATTCAGATGTTATGTTATTTTTATGGTCACCATGCTGGTGAAATGACCCACTACACATATATATTGTGTGTGTGTGTGTATATATATATGTAAATATATGTATATATATGTATGTATATATATATATATATATATATATATATATATATATATATATATATATATATATATATATATATATATATATATATATATATATACAAGTGTAGGATTATATGCTTATACTATTATGATTTCATGATTTTATTTCTGATGATAATGAGTGTGAGCCGATTGTCTGTTCCCTCGCAGCATGCTCTCTCATTGAGTGTGTGATTCAACCTAAGGTAATTTTATTCCCTAATTTATTTTTAAAAATACATTTCAAGACATATTCCCTCATCAAGTTGATAAACTTGATCTCAACATGTATGAAGGACGTAAAAGCCTGCCATGTGAAAACCCGCGCCGATCTTTTGGTTTGAACACGAGTAGAAGTGAGGGACTGTAGCAGTAAAAATGAAAGTACCCGCCCCCATGACGTCATTTAGCGGACCTAGTTGAAAACCAGACAGATCAGCCAGCATAATAGAGAGAGTGGAGCCAAGCGCATCAAATGACCGGTATTTAAAAGGGGAAAAAAGAAAAATAGATAAAATATATTATTTTATATTACACACACATCTGGTGCTTGTATTTGCTCCTACTATACGTCCACAACTTCACACATTGGGTTAAATTAGGCTTTACAGTTTCCATGTTCAGTCATTTTCTTCCACTGTATCTTTTTAAGAAAAAGGCAGCAGCATTACAACCTGTCAGAAGACAAAGTCAAAGCCGACCTGACAGCCAATCTTTCCTGGGCTCAGCAAAACTAGCAAAAATACCTCTGTATTCCTGCAACTGCAACATTTACACAAATATTTCTTATTCAAATCTTCAGCAATGATATTTAACTCGTGAATTTGTTTTATATTTACACCTTGACCGATTTTTGTATGACATGGCCATTAAAAATACAATGTTCCTTAACTAGATGGTTTTTCAAGTTACTTTTAAAGAGAATGTTACTTCAGTCATGTTGTTGTAATGTTTTGAGAAGACTAGTAACACAATAAAAAAAAAATCGAAATCGTGAATCGGTCAAACTTTATAAAAAACCTAGATTTTTAAATTTTTTTGCTACATCGCCCAGCCCTAGCTTTACCATACCCCTAAACCCTCACAAGAAACCTGTGGCAAATTTGAAATGTCAAAAGACTGTTAAGTATGCTTTTTTTTTTTTTTACTTTTTGAATTGCAAACAAATATACACACACATACGCACACAACAAATTGTAAACAAGTTGGAGCTGTTCTCCGCATGACCTGCAGGGCCAAGTTTGGGCACCCCTGGTCTAAAATGAAAATTCTTTCATTTGCTCATCATATACGTTTGATCATAAATTGAGATAATTTAAAAGTAAAAAAAAAAAAACTCTTAATAGACAGATTTTAATGTCAAATAACGATATTTCTAGTTTTCTAAATTTTCAGAAAAAACACTCAGACAGGCACTTTTTTAAGCCAAATTTAAATATTTCCATCAATTTATTGTCTCTTCAAAAGACTTTAAATATGTAATTTTTTATTTTTTTTAAATAGAGTATATTTTATACGTTTTATATATTTTATAGACATTTGGAAACATCGGAGTTTGAAGTGAATGTAGGCTTTTACTAGAGTGGGACAGAAATCTTCAATTTCATTTAAAAATATCTTTATTTCTGATATTATGTAGATTAAATATAAACATTTTTGCATGCTTTGACATGTTGAACTCTAATTTTTGCATTTTGCTGCTTTCCAAGATGTGATTGAAAACAAGCTGCCCCCTTCTCTTTTTTAATAGAAATCCCTTTTGAAAGAAGTGGGTTGTAGCCACTCGGAGACCAAATCTGAAAGCAGAAAACCCATAGAGCCCAGTGTGGGAACAGCTGAATAGATTTTTCCAACTCGCTTCCTTCTCTGCTCCTCCCCTTTATTCGAAAAGTGGAATGCCTCTTGTTCTGTAGTGGATTCCCTGCTTAACCTGCAGGTCTCCTTGGCAAAGCTGTGTTTACGGAGGCTAAAAAGGGAAAAAGTGAATGGATGATTGACGGCTGCCTCTCATTTTGCTCTCAACTCTAGTCTGTTGTTCCACAGAGGCGTCCTCTCAGTTGTTTCACAAAGACATCAGCTCTGAGGGGGAAAAAAGCGTTGTAGGGTAACACACACAAAATACACACATATATTACATATGGAATGGTTTTCTAGGTGTGCTGTATTGTGTATAAAATGTTTATGTCTATTTTAGTCTATAAAGGTCTGATTATAGCATTTTCCTCCTTAGAAAAGTATAGTTGGTCAAAACAAACATTTGTGGTGATGGAAAATCTGGGTTGTTCCACTAAATCTAGCTCTTCTAACTCTTCTATGACTTGTTCCCCAAAGCTGGATTAGCTGCCTTAGTTTGCACCTTTACAGTGAAAAATGCTGACTTCCACCCAATTGATTTGTGTTGGGACAACATGAAGGAATTAACTTATTCGTTTTTACACATTTAAGTAAATTGAACATGCCCACCCCAAAAACTCAAAAATGATGTTGTTTCAGCTCATTTGAAATAAGTAGTTTAAATAAACAGCTAATGTAATTAAAGTGTTGGGTTTTATGTATTGTAGATCATGAAGGCAGCTTGACTTTAATCACTCTTTGTTGTCATGGAATTATGGAGCAGCTGAGCTACCTTCATGGTACATAAAACCTAAAATTGCGGCAAATTAACTTGTCTGGCTAGTCGGTAGGGGTGTGTGACACTTACTCCATGAGACTGATACAAGACATTGGGTTTGACAAGATTTTTATACTATTTTTTTAGAATCCTTAATTATGAAATATAGGAATTTGAAATAGTCTTTATCAACTGAAAACAAAATTAAAAAATGCAAAACTTTTTAGGTGCTTTTTAAAAATCTATTTGTAATTAATTTTATTTTACTTTTATTTTAATAAATTCTATGCTGTTAAGGGCATGCAAACATTGAAACATATGTTGCTTTTTTATATATGAATGAAAAATAGCTTTGTATTCAACTGAAAAAAAACACAATTCAAAACAATTTAGGTGATGTATTTTTATTATTATTATTATTATTATTAATATTGTTTTTATTTATTTATTTATTTATTTTTTGTTTCATTAAATAAACTTTTAAATAACATTATTTTACTTCTATTTGAATTAATTATGCCAGAAAGGACATGCAAACACAGCAAAATATTGCAATAAACTCTACTAACTGGACAAACTTTGAGCTGCTGGATGCGAGTATGGACTGATAGGAGAGAGCTGTTGTAATGAAACTTTAAACCGCACACTGAATGAAAAGAAAACATTAATTTTTTCAGACGGCAAAAATGATAAATATGGGGCCAAGCACTTTTGGCCAAAAGGTGGCGCTGCTCCAGAAGTTTTTGAGTACTTTCAGGGCATGGGCTTGAAGATGCATTCCATGTTTTGTAATGGTATGTGAATATGTTGGTGAAATATAGCATTTTTGGGCAAAAATCAAAATGGGCGATGCCCAAAATGGCTGACCTGTAAAAATCAGACATCATTCGACTTGACATGCTCTGTCGGATGTAATGAGACCAGATTTATGAGTTTCGGACGAAAGGTTGAGACGTTATAAGCCAAAAAAGCAAGTTTTTTTTGTATCTCCTGACCACTAGGGGGCTGTGCGCCGAAACTCCGCATATAACCTCAGACCCTAGTTGTCATATGACACACCAAGTTTGGTGTGAATCGGTGAAAGTGTTACGGAGATATAGCTTCAAGTCCATTTTCGCAAGTTCTTCGTTAAATTTGATCACAAGTTAAACGAAAACGGTTGGTCTAATCAACTTGAATTCCATAACTTTTAGTTGGCATGGTCTGTAGATCATGTGATTTAATTTTGGTGAAAATCTGAGAAACGGCCTAGGACGAGTTCGATCAAATAGGTTTTTCGAATAATTTAAAATAGCGTGAAAAAATTAATGACGGAAAATGACGTCATAGGGTGCGTTTGAATCAGACTGAGCCAAGGAATCAGAGGAAAAAAGAATTTTGATTGTAGCCCATTCGGTTCCAAAGTTATCATGATAAACATACATGAACGTTTGGACAAGTGGTGGCGCTAGAGAGTTTGATTTTGAGACTTCATGTTTGGTCTGATTAATGTTAATACTGTCCTCTATCATTGTGCCAAATTATACAACTTTCCCGCATACGCCTATATGGGCTGCCATTCAAATCCGGCGGAAGAAACGGAAGAAGAAGAATAAGAACACTAACGAAAGCAATAGGTGCCTACGCACCTACGGTGCTTGGCCCCCAACAAGTGTGTGTGTGTGTGTGTGTATCTCCAGGGGTTCACTATATGTGTGTGTGCCCACTCGAAGGAGATATGAGTGTCTGTTGTGCTTTACTGACTTCCCGCAAAAAAAGAAAGTTCTAACTCAGCCCTCTTAAAAAAAAAAAAAAAAAAAAAAAAAACCTTTTTCATTAGGTGATCTACTTTAATCTTAATAATAGGATTATAATTTTTTTAATAATAAATAATGGGTTTTTGAGTTGACAGTCTTTTAACAATAAATAGTGAAGCTTTGTGACTTGTAACACCAAAAAGGAAAAAGGAAAACACATTGATAAATTAACCCACTTCTCATTTACTAGTCTGTTCTGAGCAGTATCATACCTCTTGATGCTCCTATCTCCTCCTGATTTGCAGTTTCTGATTGTCTTTTGAAAACTAATTTTCTGTATGCCTTTAAATCTTATAATATGATTTATTTTATAGTGTGAGTTGTTATCCAGTGTGATACAAAGTTCAAACGTTCATTTGGACAGAGTGATTAACTAAGGTGTAGTGTTGTCAAGATACTGGAATGTCTAAATTCAATACCTTGCAAATTATTGATATTTAATAGGCTACTATGTTTGACATAATAAAAATAGTACAAACAAATAAAGATCTAAATGCTAGAAATATGTTTACTTCATATTTCTTTAGAGGGAGATTTTTTTTTCAGTTTTTCTCAAAAAAGGTTGATGTGGGCATTGTAGCACTTTGCATGTAATGGCTGTTTTATTCATACTTGAGCAGAAATTCCATATATGCCTCACAAAAGTAGTAGAACATTCCAGTAAATCCCTAATATGGATGAAGGCATCCAGCTATTGCTGTAGTTGAATGAAAATAAGATCTGAAAAAAACAGTAAGAGGCTTTAACTCAGGGGTGTCAAACTCAATTCCTGGAGGGCTGAAGCCCTGCACAGTTTAGTTCCAACCCTGCTCCAACACACTTACCTGTAGGTTTCAAACAAGCCTGAAGGACTCAATTAGTTTGATCAGGTGTGTTTAATTAGGGTTGTAACTAAACTGTGCAGAGCTGCGGCCCTTTTGGAACTGAGTTTGACACCTGTGCTTTAACTAATCCTTTACACGACCACGACAATTAATGGTTTATATGTGTTCTTCCAGCCATCTTAGGTGTTTTCATGAGAAAGCCGTGTGTATTTTTTGTAAGCGGGTTTGTGACAGGGGCAGGGCGGAGGATCGGCAATGCTGGCTCAGCATCATGTTGTCTATTGGTCATTGGCGATGGACGATGGTATCGTCTATCGGCCCAACCCTCAATTATTACCTCATCTTCAGCTCCTCAAAATAATGAATGAATGAAGACAGTGCAGTGGCGGGATTTTTTTTAACACCATGTGACAACAATGCCACTCCCACCTGCCGGTAGAAACAGGTACTGCTGAACAGCTGACTATTTAATTACTTGACACAAACGCTGCATTAAGTGGATTACGCGTGATGTATGTGGTAATTTTAAGTACTTGGATAACAAAGTAAATGTTATAAAACCTATTTTTATTTAAGTGCAACTGTGGAGAGGTAAGCATGATCGAACACCAAATGAGGGGGGAGAATAATTATTCTAAATTATTCTCTTTATTCTCTATTTTCACCTGGGGATACTTATCCCGAGGTCCTCAGATTATGCGGAGTCACTGATTGGATCGAAGACCAGCGATGAGATGATCCCAAGGTTTCCATATCCGGGACCAGGCCATATCCTGAGCTGCTGCTGCGCTGATGGTCATGGGGAATGGAGAACATGAGTCTGATTCCAGTGACGCTCCAGGGACAGACGAGTCTTCGCTGAGGCCATCTTCCAGCCTCCACCACGGTGACTGAAGCTCTGCACAAGACTTTTGGCCAGCGGAAAAATTAAAATGGTCATGCCCAACTGAGTCTGGTTCTCTCAAGGTTTTTTTCTTCACTCCCATCAGGTGAAGGTTTTTTTTCTCCCTCTCCACTGTCGCCACTGGCTCACATGGTTCAGGATTGGTAGAGCTACGCATCAATGAATTTGCTCTTCAGTGTTTGAACTCTCAGTAATGATTAAATCACACTGAACTGAGCTAAACGGAACTGAACTGAACTTAAACACTAAAAACTGAACTACACTGTTCCAGTTATTATGACCATTTATGTGAAGCTGCTTTGACACAATCTACATTGTAAAAGCGCTATACAAATAAAGCTGAATTGAATTGAATTGAATAATAAATAACAACTGTTTATTCTATTGATTGAGCCGGAGAAAAACCCTTCTTAAGGAGAAGAGAAGGAGCAGCCAGGAGAGAGCACACATACACCTACACTGCTACGCGTGTTGTGCATTTGAAAAATAAAATTATACTACTTACCTGATATCGCCGACTCTGTCTTCTTCTTTCCACACAATAACGGACTTTACTACAGCAACATATTCCAAAAGGTCAGAGGCTTTTGACAAAATGTATGTTTTTTAATGTATGTATGTTTTTTTTATGTTTTGTCTAAAAATAATTATATAAACGTGTTTGAAACAAAACATTTTTGTTGTCATTTTTACCATTTTAAATCTATTAAATCTAAATAAACACCTTTTTTTTGTTTGAAGTTATACAGTAGATGCCTCCTTTAAATGTTAAGGAATATTTATAGTATTGCTTCCATTTTGTTTTTCTCTCTTGAATGTTTTCACTCCCTTTGTGTGTTTGCATGCCTGTATTTAATTGTTTCTCTCTGTCGTTTCTAATAATCTTTCCCTAGAAATTGAGCTTTTCAGTAATCAAGCAACAAATGGTCCAGCCTGCCTGTTTGTCAAATCACAGCACACTAGACCACTGCTCCACAACACAAAACACCAGGGCTTTCACCTGCAACCTAAAGATTTTCTCTTTCTTGCAACGGTGAATGTTTTCCTGCTGCACACGATTTCATTAATACAATCTTCAAAACCTTTTCACAGCTGCAATCCACTTATCAGCGGCTCCCATAAGGAACATTCTGACTGCCGAGTCTCCTTCCAGCGCTGAAATTAATTATCCTTAATATCGCTAAATGAGAATAGCTGAATATTAATAGCAGCGCTGCTGACCCAAGAATAGTGTTCGTCTGAGATCATTCATTTCCTTTCTTGTCTCGCTCAGCACTCCTGAAGCCCCGTGCCAGAGGTTTTTCTAATGTGCTAGTATGTTCTTGCAAACATTCACTTCTCTATCACTACCCACACATCACCCCAGCCTCCACTTCAGCCGGCCTCTCACGTCTGCAGCCTCGCACACGCTCTGATGATCACAGTAACACTGTCAGGGGAGAGCAAGTGTACCGTACATGCTTATAGTAATGGACAGTTAGAGGTTTTAGTAGCAGTGCTGTTGAACCTCTGAACTGGTTTTGCTTCAGGACTACAGTGATGTAGCCAAAAAAAAAAAAAAAAGTTTCACATTTACAAGACAATGTTTTTAAAATAATAGGTGAAAACTACTAAAAACACTATTACAAATATGCCAGGGGGCTGTTTCATAAAAGTCGTTTAGAAAAGTGGGGATTAAAGTCAAAAACCTGACTTCAGTGAGCCGAACTAATCCACACTTAAATAGGTTCCATAACAGCAAGTTCATTAGATCTTAATTATTTGAGTTCAGTTTAAATAATCGAGATAACTGCTCGTGTATGTTACTGTTGTGAAACCTTACAGGTCAAGCATAGATGCATCGATTATGTTTGGTGCTACCATGGCAACTACGAGAACTGAAAGAGCTCTGAAATGAGATACAACTATGTTCACAGCGAGCAAGCATTTTTAGAGTTGAAACATAAAATAATTTAAGTATAATAATAAAAAATGACTGGCATTACAGAAAATGCCAGATGAAGTCTCAAGCTGTTAAAGACAGCGCATTCCTCTGCCTTTCAGCATGCGTCCTCTAACGTTTCATTAAGCTTATCGTGTTTCCCCCTTAAACGCAACTGTTATAAAGAATCCTTGTGAAATACAGCCATACTTTTGAATGCTTAGTTTAAGCAAATTTGATAAACGCAATCATGCGTGTTGAATCTAAAGGGAGTCACTCTGGCTGCTCTGTCCGGCGTGCCTTGTGTGTGTGTGTGTGTGTGTGTGTGTGTGTGTGTGTGTGTGTGTGTGTGTGTGTGTGTGTGTGTGTGTGTGTGTGTGTGTGTGTGTGTCTGTCTGTGTCTGTGTGTCTGTGTGTCTGTGTGTGTGTGTGTGTGTGTGTGTGTATGTGTGTCTGTGTGTGTGTGTGTGTGTGTGTGTGTGTGTGTGTGTGTGTTACTTGGCAACAAACTTGTCTAAACGTCGTAGTCCGTGGCCGCTAAATCAAAAAGTTATGAATTGCCATGAGATTGGGTTGCGCTCTCAGCTCACATCATTCAAAAGAAAAGGTCCACAATGTCCTCTGATAATGTCAACAGACTGGACTGTTTTAGCAACTGGCTGAATGTAAAGGAGGATTAAGCAAAATTGTTTCTACTTTTATATTTTATTTTCTCAACTCACAGCAATACAAATTTACAATTTGTACAATTGTTTGTATTCAATACTTTATTGTTATTATAATTTTCCATATCTGCAATGCCTGTATTTTGGCATTTTTTGCAGTCCACTTAGAATCCAATTTGGAAATCAATTTTTTCTTTATTGGCATTGATTGTTTTGAAATTCAAATGGCATTAACATGCCTGTGTTTTTATTTCTTTAATAAATGTGGCTGTCAAGCCAGGATCTTGATGGTTTATTGTGGGTATGATGTTTACATGAAGAAATCTGTGTTACAAGTTAAACAAAAATTCTAATAAACAATTATATTTTGAATATAAATAGTTTTTGTCTTGTGTTTACATAGATTTTACATTTAAATAGCCAAAATTACAAGTTTCAGTATTTTAAATGTGATTAATCACGATTAATTTAAAAAAGTGATTAATTAGTTTTTTTTTTTTTTTTTAAATCGATTGTCAGCACCAGAAGCTAATATATTTTAAAATCTAGGTCATTATTTAGGCCTTTTAACATTACATTAAATTTTTGTCATAATGCATTGAAATTGTGTATGACTGCGCACACGTGCGAGAGAGAGAATATGCAACCAAAAGTTTTAATGCATTGCAGACTAACTGCAACCTACAAATGTGCTTAAAATAAGCGTATTAAGTATAAAATAATGGAAACAAAGAGCCTTGCACAAGCAGCAGGATTTTTGATTTGCTGCGAAAACCACTGCAAATTGCTGCTTTGACTTTGTATATCTTTGTATTAAAGTAAGGGGACTGCTCGTTCTGGATCCTTCTCCCATTTATTCCAATTAGGGTTTGATGCTTTAAAGTCATTCTTTAAGAAATGTAGCCTCTTTCTTTATATCAGTCAGTGCTTTCCTAATATTATTTTCTTTATTAAATTTCTGTAGTTTTCTGTAGTTCATATACTACATATATATGGCCACAGCCATATCACCCTGCAGCCCCAGACCGGTTACTCACTGAAGCTTAACAGGGCAGAGCCTGGTCATACCTGGATGGAAGACCACATGGGAAAACTACAGTAGGTTGCTATTGGAAGTGGTGTTAGAGAGGCCAGCAGGAGCGCTCTGTGTGAGACTTAACGCTCCAGTAAAAGTGAAGGGGACGCTATACTGCCAGTGGGCGCCATCTTTTGAATGAGACGTTAAACCGAGGTCCTAACTCTCTGTGGTCATAAAAATTTCCATGGCACTTCTCGTAAAGAGTAGGGGTGTAACCCTGGTGTCCTGGCCAAAGTTCCTCAATCGGCCCTTACTATCATGTCCTCCTAATCATTCCCATCCACTAAATTGGCTGTTTCTATTGTTTCGCCACACCACCAATAGCTGGTGTGTGGTGAGTGCACTGGCGCCATTGTCCTGAATGAGGTGTAGTGAGAAAGCAAAATAATGCATCAAACTAACAAACCAGACTTTATCACAGTATGGTATGGATATAATAGGCATATATATATATATATATATATATATATATTAGGGATGTAACAGTATTGTAAATACCGTCATACCGCAATATTAATTTTTTTCGATATTACCGAAGTCGCATGACTCGGTAAAACTATAGGTCTTCTGAGAAAATTTGCTCAGGCGAATGAAGCGAACGGGAGGTAACGAAAACTACAATTGCCATCAGCCTATGCTTGACCATCATCCCTTGCGGTCTGTTGTTGCTACAGATCCAGTAATGCGGAAATGGAGTGTGCTGCTAGAAGCGGGGATGAAAAGAGCTGGAAAACTCTAAAGCAGGTCGCACACCAGAAGCGCCGCTCGGCGCCGCGACACGGCGCGTACATGACAGATTAAAGTATCGCACACCAGACGCGCACATTCGAATGATATTTAACATGAAACTAATCAGATGGCGCTCTGTGGCGCGGCTGAAAAATGAACTGCGTCCTAAGCCGTCGCCGGGCGCTGCCGACAGCCGCCGACTTGCGGCGCCGGTGTGTGTATCCTGATAGAAACCTATGATTAGAATTCTAAAATACATGGCGCTGCGTGGCGCGCCGCCGAGCGTCGCTTCTGGTGTGCGACCTGCTTTACACGCACAGTTCAGTCCTGCATTATCTCCGTGTAAGTTCAGACTTCGCAAGTTTGATCAAGGCTGTAGTCTCTTCTTCTCAGTTTGATATGGAAAAGCAGATTATACCGAGGACACGGGTAAATCTTCAAAGGGAAAAGTGTACTTTATAACTTCATTCACATCACCCTGGCTTCGTTGTTTCACTTTCTCAACAATAAACTGTAAACATGATTTAAGGAACTGCCTATTTTCATTTTTAATATTAGCAACTTAGACAGCAGAAATGTTGAGGCGCCGTGCTGCATAAGATGAGCGTCATCTTCACTGTATGGATATTTATAACAAAACGGAGCCAATAACAACTGCCTCCTTTCAATTTCAGTGAAAATACGAAACACAGCCTCTCTTTTGCTGAGTATCAGTTTTAAGAATCGATAATGGCCATTTTAAAAGTATAACATACAATAAGTTTATACATTATAGGAAATAAAGGCAAGCGATCAGTCAATATACAGAATGTACGTGGTTACATTAATCATTAACTTATCTTTGCGCTCAGCCAAAACACGTTACCTGAGAACAAGTAATAGATTCCAATGCCCAAAGTCAGGGAATATGTCGTTAGATAAAGACAACAAGATAAATGAAAAGTCCCGTTTAGATCCAGCGGGATAGATCCAGCGGGAGATGCTTGATGAGAAGTCCGACTAGCAGAGCTCTCATCTGGGTAGATGGGCTGAGTGTGATTAAATGTTAAATGTGATGAGTTTTCAACAATACTAAATTGAAACTTTATTTTTTTACATGGTTTAATAATTTTTTGTTATTAAAATTGAAGTTCCTGTTTCAAAGCTTACAGATAGATGGCTAATTTGTATGTCATTGGCACTTTTGGCACTTTTTTGGAGTATTTTCATAAGTTTTGTTTTTTCCTGTAAATGATTCAATAAATACCGTACCGTGACATTCATACCGAGGTATTACCGTACCGTGAAATTCTGATACCGTTACATCCCTAATATATATATATATATATATATATATATATATATATATATATATATATATATATATATATATAAATATATGTATATATATATATATATATAAATATATGTATATATATATATGGCTAAATGAAGAGAGAATCACAGGTAGAGCGGGATGTCATCATTCCTACCAGTAAATATGCGTTTCATGTCAATTGAGAAAGTGAAAGCATGCTGAACAATTACGGAGAGCTGTTTATCAGGAAAATCAACAGAACTGCAGTCTTGGTTTGTCTCTCTATAATGTAAAGCCTGTAATGCATAATTCTAGCCAACGGTTATGTATGAGAAAGTCTTACCTCTCTGATTTATATTTGTTGACTATGTCTGTGGGTGTCACTATTCAAAATTAAAGCACAGCTTTTCACTTATGATGTCTTCTTGCTCATTGCCATAAATGTAAAATAAGGACACATGACAGCTGAGCAGGACTCTACGAAATAAACCCTGAAACTCTGAGAAGAGTTTACTTTCAAAGTGTGAAAACAAACCTTTGGAACATTGGAACAATTTTAATCCCCATTTCGAGACAAAAGAATCGATCTACAGGTTTGAAAGCAGCGTCAATGTCTATAAGCCTATTTATTGTGTGTTCACTTGTGTGGTTTGTTACATTTTATCATTTGCATCATTCTCATGTACATCTCAAACTCCAGAACCTTATGTACCATCTATTCACTTCACATAATTGATAATAAAGTGGCACTCTCTTCAGAATTCTTACTTTTTAAACACTGACAGGAGTTGAAGATAAATCTCATTTTAACAAACATATCATATTCCCAATCTCACAGAAAAGCCAATATGACAGCCACTGAGCACCGACAGTGTGTTGTGAGAGGCGGCGTTACCTGCTGTGAAAGCATTGATCTGTTGGTGAGAGAGATGATCTCAAAGATAAAGACCGTACAGAGATCCTATAGATAACATAAACTCTCCATCTTTCCCAGAGACTCTTTGTGAAGATTTTCTCGCTTTGGCTGGCGCGACTCGCTCTAGCTTCTAACACGAGAAAAGGGTGAAAGTTGTTTTGCTGAATCATTACGGCAGAAGGAACGCCATAAATTATTCATCAAACTCTCACACCTGACTGCTGCCTTTGCACAGAAAGAGAAGGCAGGCCACTATCTTCACTCTTCTCAAGTGTTTGTGTAATCCAAGCACTATTGATGGCTTTTTGACAGCAGTTTTTTGAACTATCAATAGTAACTGCGAAAGGCTCATATTCTGAAGGATTGGGTTAGAGAAACCTGATTATGAGTCTTGCGACTTTGATGTGACTTTCGTCTCCTCCAGCTTATGTGGACAGCTTCGTCTGTACCTGCTGAGATCAAAGTGAGAGCCACATGCTCTTGATCTAAAACTCTTTTCACTTTTCTACATGATACTTTTCTACTTGATATAAATGCCTAATGTGGCTCAAGGTGACTTTAGGTTATCAGGATTATTGCTGAACCACTGCAACATTTGGTTCGAAATTACCAAAATTAACATCAAATATAGCTTCTAATATATTTTTAGGGTATTGTCAGGCCATCTTTTTTTGAGAACGTAATGAATGTGGGCTGTAATGTGACAGGAACGTGTTACACATAAACTCTAACTAGAAGTTAAAGGGTCACGAAACACCAATACACAATTATCTCATTGCTGTAACGTTACTTCAATTTTTCATTTCAAACTGGAAGAACAAAGAACATTTAAACATAATTTTTAACATAAAATCTTAAAATGGTGTTTATATATATATAAATGAATATTCATTCATTTTCTTTTTTCGGCTTAGTCCCTTTATTAATCCGGGGTCCGGGGTTATCTAGCACGTTTTTACGCAGAGGATGCCCATCAACAAAAACATAACCCATCAGGGAAACTTAATGACTAATATGAACTGGGATAAACTGTTATTCCATAACAGCTACTTGGTTATCTCAAAGCAAGCCCATAGCAGCCTGTTATAATGGGTCTTTTTCTCAAAATGTGAACCTTTTTGCAGTTATTCACCTCATTTACAATGTATGAGATTTAAATACTGTATTTTAGTGACATTTTAAGCACTATTTTAGCTGGATTAGCTTGTTAGATCGTCATCATAATGACACATTTAATGTACCAAAATATTTTCTAAAGATTTAAAATAAAGAAAAATGAATAAATACTTTAAAATACAAATGTATTAGATCATAAATCGTTAGATAAAATAGGAATCTGTTGACGTTTTAAATTAAAAACTGTAGCCTATTATAGCTTTAGCCTACAAACTGGCCAGAACATTCAAGTGTCCTCAGTCAGAATTTGGCTATTTGTGTAATAAAAAAATTAAAACATAACAATAATAAAAGAGCTTCACAATTTTTCTAGCCTCTCTTGTAAAAAAAAGTACATTTGATTTAATCAAATTAGTTTTAATATAGCAATTTGCTTGGTCTTAAAGCCTTATTAATTTCACTATTTATGATGACATAGCAGTCAAAATAAGACAAATGATCTCAGCTCATGCATGGGGCAAATTCTGGATCTTTGTCATTGAGGGGTGAGTTTTTCCAACCACCCGAACCCTTCTGGCTATGGATATGGGATCATTTTGACACTTACCACTGGAGCTGGAATTCATGTATATGCTGTGATGTCAGTTCAATGTACAGCGTGCATCCCATTATCAGACTATTGTTGTTGACACCTTGGAGTGAAAACTTGACGCCGGGTGACCTGGTCCGATAAAATTACTACGCAGACAGCATGATCGTCCTTCTCGGAACCGCAAATGGCCACGGCGTGACCGCAGTATAATATGCGGTATATATAATATACAATATACCCGCACATCTCCCTTGTCAGCCATCATTCTCAACACACAGGCGCGTGCCGCGCTCGCTAACAGAAAGCAGGAGACGCGTCTCTTTAGCAACCTCTCGCGACACAACCTCTCCAATGCGGCGCCTCGCGATATTTGCAAACAAAACATATGGATCATTTTCATTATCATTTGACAGTAACCGAGGAACGCCGCGAAATGTAGCGAAGTAAGAGTACTGATTTTTCTCGAATAATTTACTTGAGTAAGAGTAAAAGTACACATATTTAAATGTACTCAAAAAGTACACGTTACCCAATAATTTTACTCAAGTAAATGTAACGAAGTAAATGTAACTCGTTACTATCCACCTCTGGTACTGGCGGGTACAAAGTGACGTCATTGAGTTCTCAGCATTAATTCATGAGAAAGAATTGGTTCTAACCAATCAGCATGCTCTATTGTGAATGAGATGCAACTTCAATATGCATGATATAGTTTCGAAGACTGTTTTTAACTGTCACAGTGTTCAGAGAGACACCACGTTGTGTTGCCAACCATAATTAAAAACAAGTGGAAGAAGAAAGTTTGTTTGAAGACATGCGTCGTCAGTGTTTTGTTTTTAAATGTCACAATGAAGGTTTTGTTTCTATTTCCTTGTTATGAGAGCACAGCTCGCATGTGGAGCCACGTGTGGATTAAAGTGGTTTGCTTACACGCGACAAAAATACATGTGTAAGGAACATTTTTTTTTACCAGAGTGTAACCCAGATAACCCTAGGTTACTAATGAAAAGTACAAGTGATGTGAAAAAAGAGTAAGAAAGCAAGTAAAATGAGTCATTTAATCATTCTATGTATGAAAGTCATGGGCCCTTTAAGAATCAATCGGAATTCCACCGATGCACACACATATATTCCTCTTTTTTTCTGCTTTTAAATAGCTTATAAATGCGTGCGTATAATACTTTCACTTTCAGTTTTGCAGGAATTTCCAACACGCGCTGCGAAAGGGCGCTATACAAACTACACAGCCTACACTAGCAAGATTACGTGCTGAACTCCACGGGACCAGTTTTATTTGTATTGTTGTTTACGTGTTGTTCCTTTTTAAAATACCTTTTATTTGTAAAATCGCTCAAGTTAATATAGGCTATCAGGTAACATAATCTCCCTCAGACATATTGAAGTTCAATAGCGTGGTGCGCAGTATGACTTCTGACCAACACCTTCCTGTTTATACACTGCATAGACTACACCTCTGGTGTGTTATGAATTGCATGTTTTAAATGACAGCGAGACATGCTACATTTAGTGTTTATTGTACAATATACATTATAACTCCGTACACAGTAAAATCATATTTTTTGAATGGCTTGCCTATGGGCGGCATATATTACCGTTAAGCTTAAATAGGCCAAGCATATTTTTGTTAATTTTAAAACACATTAACAAACTAGCCACCCTTTAGATTTTTTTTTTTCGTTTCCGTATATTTTTATCAAACGAAAAATGCAATGAATTGTTTATTTTGGTTTAATTTTATTAGAATTAATACAATTATTAGGCGACACAATTTCTACGTAATATTGGCTCTGATTGCATTTTCACATATAGCCTACAGATAGACTTTTTGGCTCAAAGACAATTATGCCTGTTAATTTCAGTGCTGTATTTTGATCGATTTCGCAAAGGCTTCAGCTAATCTACCTGTCAGCTAGTACCAGCCTCAGTTTTGCGCCTTGACTTGTGTGGTGTCTGTATCAATGTCTGGATGACAGCGAGAGAGAGATGAGATCAGACCTACGATTCAATGTATGACCGCATGTCACATTTTCTACTGGATTTTTTTAATATTGGTTCATCTTAATTAATTTTTATTCGATTAAAAGCCGAAATATTGCCAGACAGAGGAAGCAACTTTCGTTTGTTGAAGATAGCGGCTTCAGTGATAAAACACACACACACTTACACAATACACTCTTGTTGGCCTGTTAATTATTGATTTTTTTTACATTAAACGCATAATAATCGAGTGCTAAAAAGAACAGGAAAACTTTGAAAACGTGATCACTGCGGTTGCAGCGATGGTAGCCTTGTTTCTCTGCAGTTGGCTTATTAATGGCGCGGCATTGCTAAATCATTCTTTTAATAAAAAAATAAGATTATTTATTATTAACCCTTAAAGACCGAGACAGCCGCCCGCGGCTAAGAATAAGTATTACTCTTAAATGTTTAATAACTTTTGATCCGCTGATCCGATTCATACAATTCAAAAATTGGCATAAAGAAGAGAATCTCAGCTTTCCAGTGCTGTATCACATAACATTCGCGGACTTTCAGAGGCTCCGGAATCAGTGCGGTTACGTCATCAAAATTTGACAACGCTGATTTGACAAAGAAACGCTCGTCACTAAGTCTCCGGACAAACCAGACATCATACATTGATGCATTGTCCCTCCTCCATGCCCAGATTGGTTCAAACTCGCTATATCACAACCAATAAGCATAGGTTTCGCTTTTGTTTGTGGATCAACAAGCTTTTTGAACAACACGGAATGAGAGATAGGCATACATTTATGCGCGGCTAAATAAAACGCAAAAAAACATGTTTTGCATGAAATAATTCTCATACTAAGTACTTTTGCATGCACAGCAGCACAGAAACATGACAAAACAGTGACACAGCAAAGACGAACTGCTGCTCTTGCTGTTTTCAAAAGACGCAAATGAAGGTGCAGCTGTTTGTCTGCATTGCAGACAACCATATCCAAATCCATATTCACAGACAACCATATCCATGCTGGCACATAAAACCTAAGGATGTTCCATACTGAATCTAGTTTAGTTATGTAACTATTTATGGTATAGTAAATATTTATATCTATTTTTTTACTGAGGATTTGCACCATGTTTATTTGGACTTTGACACATTATTTATTATTTTCTTATTTTTTTTATTTGTTCATTGTAAGTGGTGTTGTTTATAGTAACTGAAAATATATTATTTGGAAAAAGTCAAATTTGCTTCACTGTTCTATTATTTTGTAACATTTTTTTTTCTGTTTAGTTAATTCCCAGAACTTTTGGGCAAATACATTGTCAGTAAATAAATGCATTTTTTTCCCCCATAGAAAAACGCCTTGGAATAACATTGAAATAAATTGCTATAACTTGCTCAGGGAATTGTGGATGTAGACAAAATTTATTTTGGAAGTATAAAACATCATAGCATGTATTTCTAAAGAAAGAAAAACAAACTTCATAAGGTTTTGTTTAAAATAACTGGAAAATGCCACTTTTTTAAAAAATCGTTTCTGGAAAATTCTGGAATATTTTCTGTCTTTTCATATGTTTTTGGACCAAAAAATATTTTAGACTGGACCTTTAAATGATACAGATTGAAACTTCAGGTTCTCCTGTTTAAAATGATATATAACACTTGAGGCTGACTGCTAAAATAAAAATAAAACTGCTTTTAAAAAAAATAATAATATAGGCCCATTAGGTGCCCACAAAATACCTCTAGGTCTTTAAGGGTTAAACATGGGTGGGTCGCGGGATTTTAAAAATGAGAGTATGCGTTGCATATTTATGGCTTTTGATCTTATCTACCCGCGACCCACCCATAGTTAAACAGCAAGTAGGTGCGTTAAAGCTGCGTGTATAAATTTGTTGTTTCCTCCAGATGCTGCAACATTTGTCAGGCAAATTTTGCAGATTTCCTCATTAACGTTTTTAGGTTCTCCTTTTCCATTTAGTTTGAACCCAAAATATTGCCAAACAGGCGCTTTTGCATTGCATTTTGACACAAAATTGTCCGCCATTCAATTCGACTCCTCTCATTCTACTCACGTGATAAATATGATGCATTGTAGCTATGTTCAGATTTTAATATAGTGCATGCTCTCGTGTTAAGTAAATTATTTAGAATAATATTTTCCATTTAATTCAAATAAATAATTAATTAAAAACAAATACTTAAATAAAACAAATGTGGGGATGGTGTCACGGTGGAAAAGTCATGTCACCGGTGTTGCGTTTTAAAACCGATAACACCGTCAAAACCGTCTATTGTGGCAAGCCTACTTCTGACCACAAGATGGCATCTACAGAGGAATCCTATTGGTGTAAGTTTCTAAATAAATTAGTATTCAGTTGTTAAATTAAGGTGTGTACAAAGGAATCAATATATTTAGTTTCATTATAGACAGCTCGTTTGGTGATAAATAACTACAAGGTCTAAAAGTTCTAAAAATGTAATCCATCTGAAGCATTTATCAACCAGAAAATCACAAACAAAACAGCATGCCTTCCGGTACCCAGAGTGCTCTGATTCACTTTTTGATCATTTGTTTAATTGTACTATATTAGTGAACTAATGTAGGCAATAGTGGATGAGGGTTTGAGGGTGATTTCATACACAGCCATAGTGTCTGTTGTGCCATTCTCTTTAATATTACACTTCTGAAACCTATGCAAGAGGCAGCATAGTATGTAGTGCATCACAACCAAGGAGTCAAATGTATATTTTTATCCGAACGCAAAGTAATGAGAAGCTTCATTGGTGTCAGACCGGAAAATGTTTCGCAAAATCGGAACCCTTGCAATGTCTTCCTGTCTGAGAGACCTGTGCAATTAGTTTTTCACACGGCCCCTGTGATGTCTGCAACATTGCCAAGGTGTCACAATGCACAGCTTCCAATAGCATGTTATTCTCACTTACACATCAGTGCCACAGTCTGATAACAGTCACAAATAATAACCAGTTCAGGTCATGTCGTTCCTCAGATAATCCACTGTTAGAATTCATATCCTGTCTTGTTTGCAGAGAGATTATACTATATCTCATCGATCGAAAAGCATTTGCGATGTGATTTGTTATACTGAAGACAGCAGAGTACTGTGCTCAAATGAAAAAGTAATTGTATTAGTTACTTGAGTAATTGTAAAACAATAACAAGTTATCATTAACCTTTCTTGAGGTCATAATTGGATATCCTTACAACAAAAACATAAGTGAGCAGCATTATTTTCCAAAAATGTAGTCAGGTGAGTGTAGTCAGGATTGTAGTCATTGCTTTACCCACTTCTTTTGATCATTAGTATGAGGGATTTTCATCCGCTTACTGAATACTGAATTAAGGACCCTTTCCTCCACTTTTGCTCTCTAGTGCACCTATAGGGGTGCGTATTCTGACCACCAGGGGTGCGTGAGAGAATGTTAGTAATGGTGAATTTTTTTTTTTTTTCTTTTACTATTTTCATGCACTTATCTTGGGTAAACTTCACATGTCATATTTTTAAAAGAAAAGAAATTCACTGAGAGAGAAAAAAATCACATTACAAATTGTAATTTACAACCTATGCATACTCACTCATCTCGTGGTTTAACATATGTCACAATAGCCCCACCCTTTCCCATTCGACACTAGTTCATTTGTAATTTATTTTTTCGCTTACTATATTCATCAATATGGACACCTGTTGCACTGCACATAAATCAAATAACTGTAGGGATGAACCATCTACATCGGTCCTTTTCTATGGAGATGTGCAGCAGCCTTGAACATATGGACTCGGAGAATAACGAACGAGGTGAAAAAGTGCAGGCGGGAGCAGAGAAATCTAGCAGAGATGTACTGATGAAGAGAATTAGACCTACGCTAAAGAGTGAGAAAATGTCAAGTAAAAAACACAAATATAGCGACAGTTTCGGGTTTACATGGATTAGAGATGCAGAAAATCCAAATCTGCAATGTGTAGTCTGTGGTGAGGTTTTAGCTAATAGCAGTCTTAAGCCCTCATATATGGTCCGGCACTTACAAACAAGACACAGCCACTTAGAAGACGTGCCTGTAAGTTTTTTTTTTTTTTTTTCAAGGAAAATTGGGGAATTGCAGAACAAGAAAAAAGGAAGCACAAAGAAGCAGTAGCTTTCATCTGAAAAGTTGCACCATCGGTTTCTTGGGTACACTGCCGCACCCACCAAGAAGCTTTAGCGATGGAGAGAAAAAAAAAACAAAAACATGCCAGATGAACTTTTGTCTGTACTTAAAGATGCTGTGAAAATTGTTATCTTCAGAAAAGCTCGTCCATTAATTTCACATTTTATTTATTTATTTATTTTTATTTTAATAACAAATGCAGAAAATATGTGTCTTATTGTAGTAAAAAATGTGGAGTTTAATTAGGGAAAGGGGTGCTTGACAGTAGTCAAATGTTAGAAAGGGGTGCACACAGCAAAAAAGTTTGAGAACCACTGCTCTACTGTCATGCTGATACAGCCAACTCAAATTTCTTTAATAACTTGAAGTAACCAAATGTGTGGCATTTGCCAGAGTTCCAACAGTTCATGCTGTTAAGCTGAGTAAGATGAGTCCAGCTTGTGACATTTCTTGATCCTGATCCCCCACTCTTCTCCCAATCATTTCTGTCCTAATTCTACCACTTTTTCTCTTGAAATAAAAGGCATAAATGTCAGAATGTCACTTTGCCCTTGTAATTTGAATGACCTTTTACCATGAATTCTGGTTTATTTTGAGAGAACAAATCTGTCAAAGTGATCACGTCTCTCACAAGCCTTGCATTTATTCAGGCAAATTTATTGATGTCATTACAAACATTCTGAAGTGTCAGTTTTGAGTGAATTATTTAAATTTAATTTGAATTTTTTTTTATGTAAAACACTTTGATTTACCATTGTGTAGGACATGCGCTACATTAGGGATGGGTAAAATGTCCTAAAATCAAAACCTTGATTAACTGAACGCAATTTCTATTATTGAATGATTATTTAATTTTCAATGTGATAATTTTTTTAGATTATTTTTCCTTGTTTATTTTTTGTACTGTACATATACTCAATTTTTAAAGGTATTTTTCTAATGAGAGCACATTTCTATTCTTAATGATAATAAAATAATTGAAGGAAACAAAGTATTTATGGTTATTTGATGAAACTTCAAACTGAAATCCAAGCACACATTGCTTGAAATTGAAGTCATTTTGTAAAAAAAAAAGGCCCATTAGAGTTTTAAATAGCTCCTATTATGGGTTTTTGAAAATTACCTTCCATGTAGTGTGTAACACTAAGTGAAGTGGAAAATCCCGCTAAGGCATAAATCTGAAAGTGGACGTTTTGAAAACTATTAATTGATCTATAAAAGAGTCGACTCATAGTGGTTTGAATGAATCATCTTGATAACGAGTTTAGCCATTCTGGTGCAACATTGCTACAAAACACAAGCCCCGCCCAATTGTTGAGAGCACAAACCCGGTAAGATTTTAACCTGTGGCCCCGCCCACGAACACAGGCAGCAGCAAAGACAAACAGATCCTGAAGTCATGAGTCATGAAGACGCTTTGCTTACCTAGATATTATCGGAAGTGTGTGGGAAAGGAGTTCTTCAGCAATCTATATGCTTGCAATGGGCGATTCATTTGTTTGTTAAAGGAAGGATCAGAAAAGACTACTGATGTATGAGATTTTGACAGAGCTCGACAGGAACTTTAGTACACAGCTCATGGATAAGTTTCTTTCTCCAGTTTGTAATGGACAGACAATACCCCCGGGGTGCATGCAAAATAAGGCCAGTTTATAGGGCACAAAGTCAAACAAAGGCAGGCTGCTGCATGCTGAAGAAGAGTGCTGGTAAGCGCTAAAACCCCCTGGCTGGGGATTTAATCGTTGGCCAAAGCAAAGTACAGGTAAGCCTTTAGAACATATAACACTTCACGCCAAAGGTGCCACAGCAATGATTGCAAATAGAAATGATCTACAGCTGAGAAGGGAGAAAAGCTCCAAAATGAAAGATACTTATTGAAATCAGACCAGGCCCATGACACATTTCATAAGTGTAAGTAAATGGCTTGTCTCCTTGTTTTTAATAGCTTGCAAATTATTTATTTAATTGTGTTTTGTTACTTGTAACCGCTTGCACTGTATTTGGTTAACTCTTTATATTCTCATATCACATCTACTGCCATGTTGAAAACGTGACACGTGCTGCTTTGTTTATGGGTTTAAATGTGTTTGTGAGCTCATGTTACACTGCCGTTTGTCGTTGCTATGGTCACCGTCAGCTGATCCTACACACGTGAATCGGTCAAGGTTCAGAATAGTTTAGCTTTTGCTGCTGTGTGGATTAATATCAAATGTGTGTCATATTTAAGAATAGAGAAATATGCTGGTGTTAAACTACACTGCTTTCAGGGGTAAGGTGTCTGAATAACACTGAGTAAGTTTACTATGAAGCTTGTTTCGGGCGTCCGCTGCGATCGGATCCTATACCAACTTTGGCGACCCGGGGGCTTGACAAACCACGCTGGGCATTTTACTGTCTCACACTAAGCGCTGTTGACCAATCACAACAGGCTGTCATGGATTCAATCAGTGCAGATTACCTTCACGCCAAGGAGGGGTTTGGAAACAAATGAATTACTGAACGATTCATATGAGAGTCGCTGGGATAATTAGGTAAAATAAATGCATATTATAAGACCATGAAAGTGTTTTTTTTTTTTTTTTTTTTTACCTTGAATGCATATCAGCCTGTTGTTGGAGACCCATATAACTGAAATATGACCCTTTTTGATGACAGCTTTTTTACTTCTGCCCCAATTAGTTTCTCATTGTACAGAGATCAGACTGGAAAACAACAATATTAACATTAACAAACTGGAGAGTCACGTAGCAGAGCAGATGTTACCAGAACTTTTTTTCTGTTATGCCCAACTTTGTTGTATTTAGGAGTAGATGGTACATATGAGCAATGTGACACTTGTACAATTCTGCAAGGAGTCTATTTTAACGATCTAGGCATAAAGTCTTTCCACGACAGAAAAATATAGTTTGCACCATGGTGCGTGGTCTAACAGGGTTATGCTTTTTTTCTTAATGAGTTATGGTGTGCATATCGTGCATTAAACCAAATCAGAGTCTCATGATCTCCTATTCCCTTTAAGAGTCAGTTGCATCGCGCCTTGGTGCATTTGCTTTTTACATGTCACACTTTGTAAATGGAAAAACGCTTCACTAGCGAGAAAACAGTTAAACAAACCATCTGCAGCATGAAGATAAAGAATGAGCCTTCTCCATTCAACCTCTTTACTTTCTCTTTACTTTTACTTCTTGCTTTTTTACTTTCGAGGAAACAGTGTTGTATGCACTCCAGTGAAAATATCGATAAGCCTATATATTTATTTTTAACTCAAAGATTTGTTTCAAAATTCTTTTTAAATTCAGTTGTAATTTCTAGCAAACAAATAAATTAACAATAATAACAATGAAGTGTGGTCAAAGTTCTATCCAAACACCTGTTCTATGCATCACCATATGGGGCATAAGAATAGGTTTTATTTTTCACTTGTTGTCAGACGGCATCTTGTGCCATTTAAATTAAGCCTTGTCATCGGTAAAGATAACATTTTTTTTCTTTCTTTCAAATATATAACTAGGGGTGTCACAATTTCGATTAATCGAAATCAATCGAAATTTATCCTCAATTTCAATTATCGAATCAAAAAATAGAATCGTCGATGCTGCCACGCCCCCATGTCACGTCAGCTTGGCTTGCCAAGCAGAAGAAAAAAAAAACAGGCTTGTTGAAGTGCTTGTTAAACTGCAGAAGCAGGAGACCCGTCAACAGAACTTAAACCATCTCCTCTTTCAATGAAGTCGCCGGTGTGTAAGCATTTTGTATTTCCAGTGAGTTATGTTGACAACGTTCGTGTTGTCAACAAAAAAAACACAGTTTTGTAAGCTCTGCTATGTACGTATTACGTACGGTTCGTCCGAATGACAACAACGGCATCGCGATCCTCCGCCCGCCCCCGTTGCAAATCCGCTCGTGAAAAGTACACACTCAGGCCCTGTTTACACTGTCTTTGTTTTTAAATGGCATTTTAGAACGACAACGATTTGACATCCAGAGTGGCGTGTAGCATTTCTGAGCAGCCCTCCTTCCTCACTACCGCTGAAAATGCACATCACGTGACCACACAGACACAGCCATGCGCTCGAGACAGCAGGTCCAGGCAGTCAGAGGACTGCTTCAATCTTTCACTCACTTGTACTTAGTCATTTTAGCGAACACCTCAGACACTGTTGGCTGGTTCCTGTTGGACAACAGTGCAACATGCAAATCTGCCAGAATAGTATCAGTAACAAACTGGTAATTTTTCAGTTAATCACTCTGTAAACCACTGAAAACAATATTGACACCCATTTGAGAAAAGCTGGTCTGACTGATGACAATTCTAAGCACCCTACTGGAAGGTGATTGCCACTATGGCACCCTCTATGGAGCAACAAAGAAAAAGGTCTATTGCTGTACATGCTGTGTAAAGACCCATAATTAATGTGCTCTGTGCTGGACTTTAGACCAGATATCATTTGGTCAATGATGCGGGCTATTTCAGTTTCTCAAAACAGCAACGCGCCAAAGAATGAGCCTTAACACACCTCCTTTATAGATCGTAACACCCAAGAGTCTACAAAGTAGCGCAAATGGTTTTGCTACGTAAACAATGTGGTGCAAAACGTGAAAATTAGGGTTGCGTTGGTCTGAAAATAGCAACAAATCATGGCAAACACTTATTGCGCCGGGTGTATGATAGGGCTCTATGAGTTTAGAAAAAAATCTTAACCAAAATATAGAATATCAAAAGTGCTTTAGCATTTGAAGTTCAGAAGCAGCTAAAACTGCTTAGAACTTTTTTTAGACCTGGACACAAGAACTGAGTTATTGCACCATGAAGGATCAACCTTAAGTGGTCTCCTTGGCGACCGCTTTTAGTTTAAGTGTTATAAAATGTAGGTTCAGTCATCATTTCTTGATCTGAGCTTTGTCCATAGATTTAAGCCTTTTGAAACTCATTGAGATGCTGCAATGCTGTGTGGTAGAAAGATCTAGTTTGACTCCTAAAGAGCAGGTAAGTAGGATGGAGGCTCTAGTGAATCAGAACAGTGTGGTGTGATGGCTGCTGGATGATTTATGGGTCCTGACAGCATTTTTTTTGACCTGTGTATCTTTCCACCTGCCCTGCTTGTCTGCTAATACTGTGCTAACATTCCCCTATATTCACTTGCACTCAGTGTCAAGGTAAGAGAGGGCAAATTAACTAGTAGGTGGGCCGCATGCAAATGTGATGAAAGGAACGTCAAAACAGCATTACGTGCACCTGCACACATAATTTCATCTCGGGTGTTTACTCTGAGCTGATGAAATGTGTTATAGCACCTTTGTTTTTCAACTGGTATCATTTGTAATTAGGACAAATCATTTGTTGTTTTATTGATTTTGGCATGGATGTGATACAGGCTAATGGATTTGACTTAAATGTCTCCAAAGCCTGGATTCCTCTTTACAACAGCACGTCTCAGAAATAGAAACGCAGACAGTATTATATTCATTTTCTCAACACAAAGACAAATGAGTGCCTACTGATGCCGCAACATAGTTTAGGCAATTCAAGTAAAAACCTTATGATTTGTCTAGTGTTTCAAAATAAAAATAAAATCATTTATTAATAATAACAATAATGATAATTTTTTAATAAAGTAATAATATTAATAATATGCTGCTTTGTAGTCCGAATGTTTTATCATTTCTGTCCTAATTCTGTCTCTCTTTCTCTTGAAATGCTATTTTCCCCTCATAACTTGAATGACCTGTAACCCATACAACGTAACATAAGGGAAATGCCAAAAATAAAAATACCCAAATTAATATTACATTTAATATTAAATAAATAAAATAAAAATAAAAAAATAAAATAAAATAAAATAGCTAAATAGGTTTATCTGGAGCTGTTTTGTTGTAAATAAACAGTTTAACTGTCAGTATGTTTTATTGTTGTTATTATTATTATTATTATTATTATTATTTACCAAGGATAAACTAAATTGTTTACATTAGGTAAAAAGCTGCAGATAATGTTTTAACAATTAAAATGAATAGATTATTAAGAAATAGAATCAAGTTATCAAATCTCATTAATCTTTTTTTCAATGTATAGCTTAAACATTCTGATTAAAGAACAACAAATGAATCTCTCAATTAGATTTCTCATTTGATTACATTAAATTACAGAGATGTAACTTCAAGCATGCACACGTCTACAGTTATAATGAAAGCATTCGATTTGATTTGCATAGAAGGGGCAATGACACCTGTTATGGAAAGGAAGGGAATCCTGCTGTTTTTATTATTTTTTTTTTCAAAGTGTTTTCATGCCTAAATGAAATGAAAGCACAGAACAGATTCACAATTAAGAGCAAGGGGCATTCCCTGGTGGTTTGGCAGTATGGGTTGTGTTTAGGGAGGAGTAGCTCTTTATTGACACCCTTCATAGAAAGATTGAAAATACAGGAGAAATACACAAAAAACCTTTACAGGATAATAACGAGATGGAACTGTAAAATGCAGGAAAATCCTGGGAAAAACGGGATGGTTGACCGGTATGGTAACCATGAATTCTGGTTTATTTTTGAGGGAACAAATATGTCCACCATATAATGATGGACAGAAGTGATCACGCCTCTTCAGAAACCTTCCATTAACCTCATAGACTGTAAGAGATGTGGACGTAGTATCCGTGGTGTCACCTATAGGTTTCTGAACACTGCAAAAGAAGCTACAAGTAGGCACAACCAACCATTGCCATTTTGTTCGCACGTCATTGCACCAACCGCGGGATACTAAACAAGGCCAAAGAGGTGGAGAGTGAGCAAAGCTACAGACACCTGTTGGCATATTGCTTAGACAGACTTTTCTTATGGAGAAAGCTTAATACTTTATTACCTGTGACTCGTTTGTGTTCTGATCACTTGTGCTTGGTTGTACACTAAATCAATAAAGTGTTTACATTTTTTAAAACACTGTTGTAATACACAGAGCCACTAAACATTGTTCTTATTATGTTTTTCTACAGGAGGAAAACAAATTACTTCCAAACACTTCAAATGTAGTCTCTAAAGAAAAATAAATGATAATTGACTATGCAGCAAAACTTCCTGTGAGCACAGAATTTTCTAGTTGAGAAGTCTTGTTCTTTTGACATTGGTAGAGAATTAGTAGAAAAAGAGGATGCAAGTATGGGTGCGGCCAATGGAGGGCTGGAGAATGATTGATAAGTGGCGAGTTCCACTAAACTTACCTGGGGGGTATTCCAGAAAGCTGGGTTAACTTACCATCTGCTAAAACCTAAACTCTCGGTTGATTTACCCAAAACCTGCTTACCACGAGTATGTTGGTTCCAAAACAGGTGACAAGAGTTAGTTAAATCAACCTCCTGAAGATAACCGCGGGTTAATGCGCGTGCACGGCACACACCTGAAGGCATTTTCAGTAGATCGCCGAATTCACGAGTCACCATAGAAAGTCACGGTGAGAAAAAAAAGGGCAACGCACTTTACAGAGGCGAAGCTGGAGGTTTTAAACACAGAGATTACACATCTGCTTCAACGAAGGAAAGAAATATAGAATAAGAAATAGATAAGAAAATAAAAAATAAATAATAAGAAAATGTATTAGTTCATTAAATTACACATGCCACCCTCCATTTTATTGTAATGATAAATTAAACTACTCTTTAACATCCTTTTTGAGTATGTTGTGTAACCATTCATGCATTTATTTTTCTTGCCATTAATTTCTTAAAGCCACAATATGTGTATTGACTAATAAGGCTTATAGAAATTGTAATCTTTCTGGAGCTAGAACTCTGTCCAAAGTCATTAAACACAGAAACATTATCATAAAAGGTAATATTTAATTACTGGAGCTCTTTATTTAACACTCTAGATTATTCTTTCTGACATGCAGCTAATAGAAAGAGGCCTGTCTAACTGCTGTGTCCTATAATAAAGGCTTTTCAGTGGTTGAGTTTTTCACTTAAACCACACACTCTGTCACTGTTGTAAGTGATTGTTGTCAGATAGCTTTAGGTTCTTTTTATTTTGCATGCAGACGAAGTTCCTTCTGCCTCAACTAACAAGCAGTGTAAGAATTTTCTGCACTTTTCCATATTTGAATATTACTCTTGGATCACAAAATCTTTTATCTACATATTTAAATTCTAAAGTAGCTGTATAAGGTCCATCTTCAAAGATAACGTCACATGAGCATCAACTTAAGGTGAGAAATGTATATGAAAAATATGTTACACGTTGAAAGGTGTGTGTATAAAGCAGTGTACAAAATCATTCATTTTATTTCAGGAAATGAAGAAATGAACAGACCAAACTATTTGATTAAACATAGTTTTTTGACTAATAATATTTTTTTTAGCACTTTTCCATCTGTTTTGTCTGCTTGGGTCACTGAGATTTACTCTGGGTCAGGCTGCAGGTACGTGTCATCGTATAAGGCAGAAAAGGGTATCTTTTGTCCTCCAGCAAGTAACAATGTAGTGCCCAGTAATGATTCTATTTTATAATACAAATATAATAAAAATAAACATTGTGTTAAGCAACATTTGCTTTATAGTTTTTTTTTTTACTATATTTGTGTTATACACTTGAATCATTACTTCCTAAAAATCAGCCATTTAGCCTCAACATAGTGATGAGGTGAGGTGTGTGATGAGCTGGTAAGTGGAAGCAGTAATGAGTTTAATAGTTGAAACACCAAAAGATTAAGGATAGAAAATTAAGTTGTATACCTGCACACTTATACTTTGGACAAATTTTATATTATCAGTGTCCTTTAGTGACTGATGGAGCTTTAAAATCGGCTGCAATTAATGCACACAATAGCATTTAGAAACCCTGAAAAAAATATTATATTAAAAAATGTAGGTGTGTGTGCATGAATGTATATATAAGAACGATGTCCTACATCTTAAATTAAAGATATATTTTCCTACAAAAGACAAAGCTGCCACTTATAATATTATACAGAAAAATGTGAGGGTGCAGAAGGAGAGAAAAAACACAAGATCTGTAAGTGAGATTCGAACTCGCTCCATTGTGCGCTCCGTTGTTCTTTATCGATGCACTGTCCACTACGCTATTCAGTGCTCTGAATCATCTGTGTAATGATACGCAGTAATGTATAACCAAGGAACTGTACAAAAGTGTAAAAAAACAGTTCAGTGCCAGGCATACTGTAGGTGGCCCTACTGCCACATTGTACAGTTGCCTAAAATGCCCTGACGCGAATACAAAGAGCTGCACTGAATGTTTTTTATGGTAAGCGCAGACCCGCGGTTTGTCACATTTGATTTCAAAAAGGTTTGTTAAATACATTAACATTATGAATTTGGTTATGAAAAAAACTATGCACTTATAACCCTCTCACAATGAAAAAACTTGTATCTGTGTGTCCACATCCATAAATATTCTCATCAAAAGAGCACGCAATGCTCAGTAAACTCTCTGAAACAGACAAACTCTGGAACATAGCAACTTACTCTCTGAACATAACCTGCTCCGGAGCAGGTTATCTTCAGAGAGTAAGTTGCTATGGCTACTTAACATACCCAGAAGTTACCTCCGATTTTGGAACCAAAGTTGAGGTTATCCACCTACTTACTCTCAAACTTACCCGTGTACTGTATGTCACATAACCTGCTTTCTGGAACAGCCCCCTGGTAAAATCAGCTACATATAATCAGGAAATGAAAGTTGTTGCACTCCTGATTGTAACTATTGCATTGCATTGAGGATACCAGAATTCTGTGGATAAAATTATTCATTTGTATTCAATAAACTATTAAGATGTTTGACATTGAAAAAAAACCTCTCCTGACCTTTTTTATTGAACATGCATGGAATTGATTAATTATTACAACACTGTCCTAATCGAAAGCTTTTGATTGCTCACTGTGTTCACATTGACCCATTATTTCACTAATATTTTGTTTTCTTTAAATATAGGCCTTTTTAAATACTGATTTTAATTTTTGTTATAAGATTTACTGATAAATGGCTGCATCTTGTGGGTATTTTGAGAGTTATGTTCAGCACTGTCATGTTTGCACTACATCTTTGGAGAATCAACTAAACCACACTGCTCACAGATGAAGCTAATTTTCTTTAATTAATAAACTTTAACAGCCATTAGTGCATGAAGGAGATCACATAAATGCTTAATATGCAGTTTAGCCTTGACGCTAGTTAACAGTTATGTAAAGTTCTGCAACTTCACATGAACTATAAAGATAACATTCTTGAATTTTGGAAATGAAGCGGTTTCATTTAATTCTGACTATTTTATATGCTTAGCAATCGCATTAATCTGGTAAAGTCACGTAAATATCTAAATGATCCTTTATTATGCTTATGAGCATCATAGCCTAATATATATATGTATATATGTATGTATTTTTTTTTTTTTTTTAGAAATTCAGTTCTGTGGAATTTAATAATGTTATTAGATAAGTTCAGATTTCATATAATGTTCTTTTAATTGTTACATTTTCTAGTTTATTTTATTTTAATTGTGTTTAGTTTACCGTTTCCTTGAATGATTGCATGTTGGAAATAAAACGGCTTAAATTAATTCTGATCATTTTATTTGTTTAACAAACGCATTAATCAGGTAAAGTCACATAAATATGTTAATTAACCTTAATTAGGCTAATAAGTGACTATATATATATATATATATATATATATATATATATATATATATATATATATATATATATATACACACACCTAGATTAATCTTACTGTAAACTTGGAATTAATCTAGATTAAAATGGCTTATTTGAGTTCTGCCAAAGGCATTGAGAATATGTGTGCTACCCAAATTATGATTAAAAGTAAGTCTTTGAGAACGGGTTTCTACGGGAAATCAGAATGCATCACAAACTGCTTAAGAAACAGTTTTAATAATTGGTGATTAAAACAAATTCATAAGATACACCTGTGTTTACTGTTTATTCAGGTAAACCTGAATTTTGAACTGTAGGGGCTACATAAGCTCCAAACCGCGAATTATTATTTTATTTTATTTTTTTCAATTTTTATTTATTTATTTTTTTAAATTAATTCATTATTATTATTTTTTTTATTATTACCTTAATCCGACTAAATCAGTCATAACTGAACTTAATATAAGTGGAATTAAGACATGTGGAGTATACTCTTCCACTTCCTGCTTTGCTACTGTTCGGATGTCTACTGCTCTGCTCCTTGCACTCTTGCTTTTATATTGTTACAACCGGCTCAAAGTTGCAACATTAGAGAGACAATACAGACCAGGTAAATTGAAAAGAGAAATGATTCATTAACAAAAGCGTATAATTAACAATAGTATTTAAAGCAATCAAAGTCAGTATAAGTGAAAGGCAGTAGTGAAAAGCATGTGTATGGTAGTGTACTGAGATCATGATCCAAACACAAACTAAAATAATTCAAAAGCGCCGAGCAGAGACGTCCGGCTAATCAAGCCCTCCTCCAGACAGAATGCCGGACTGATGAGGTGAGATGACCCACCCACCAATCTGCAATCATCATGCAGGCTCTGCAAATCACAAAAAAGACACATACAAACAGGTCCCACATGGGACCTAACAATATTTTATACTGTAATTTTAACATGAGCCTATCAGCACAGCTTGAAGATCACAGCTTGAAGATCAACATCAAATCTACAAAATTTCTGTAATACAACTTTACCAACCAGAGGGGAATTATCGTCTAAACAATCCTTACGCTACCAGCTGCTTACATTCCTGAGACGGGAAAACACGACTGTGAAAATGTCTCTGGATCATATTGATTTGGAATCTCCCTTTTGCACCAACTGCCACAAACTTCAAAAGATTGCAATTCTCGAAACGGAGTTACTTGCGATCCGACCAGAACTGTCTAATTACACAGGACCAATTTACTGCGGAGCCTCACAGCATTCAGCTGGTGAGTCCTATAAATCTACTCCAGCTACTGTTTTGAGAACAGAAAAACAGAATAAAACTGTTGAAAATCAGCGAGAACAATGGCATAAACATGGCGCAAGACCAAAGGGTACTTGTGGGGTTAGATCCCGAAGATCATACACTGCTGCATTAGCCTTCTCTACCCCAAATACAGCTCGGACTCAAATTAAGCTTCAGAATAGATATGAATTTTAATAAGTAATATGGGTGAAGAATCCCCAAATGCAGTCAGACAGAGATCGCATCACTCAGCAGCTAACTCTGCATGGAACAGAGGCTCAAGGCTGACTAGACAACAGCATTCTGCTCCGATCGCAGCCGAGATAAGAACATTGATTGTTGGAGATTCAATAATCAAACATTTTAGGAGCAGAGCTACCATGACATACTGCTTTCCTCGTGCAACAGTTTCTGATATAAACAAAGAACTTGAAAGAAATAACTCAAATCTGGTGTCTATTAAATGTATATCTGAGACTACTGTAGAAAAAAATAGCTAAAACTGTTAAGTTAGCACTTTTAAACATCAGATCACTTAACAATAAATGTTAAGTTAATGTTAACAATTAATTAATGTTAAGTTAATGTTAACAATTTTGAGTGTTTGCAGAGCCAATAGGATGGGTGGAGGCATCACTGCCCTGTTTAAAGATGTCTATGAGTGTAAACAAGTGTCATTTGGTGACTATTTGTCTTTTAAAAATCTGAGTATAGCACTGAAAGGTACTCCACGCATCTTACAGATCATTATCTACAGACCTATAAACTATTCTCCAGCTTTTATTGATGATTTTACAGAGCTGCTATCAATAGTAACCTTTGAATTTGACTATTTTACCATTGCTGGGGATTTTAATATTCTCATTGATAATCCAGAAATCAATGCTGTAAAAGAAAAGATGACTGTTTTTAATACTTTTGATCTGACTCTGCATGTTCAAGGACCCACACACAATGGTGGACACACTCTTGATCTACTTATAACTTAGAGTTTACACATTTCATCGATCATTTCTGTATTTTCTTTGATATATTGGTCACTCCAGCTATTAAGGACAAATCTGACTCTGTCAGAAAGAGATGCATAAATGAGAACACTAGTTAGCAGTTAGCAGTGCTCCTGTTTAAGTCAGGAAGATGACTAGCAGACAGAGAGCCCCTTAGAGAAACTCCAGAGCAGTCCAAATGATGAAAAGCTGAGCGTATGTTGAGAAAGACGAAACTAGTAGTCCATTATAATATCTCTAGTCTTCATGCTTTTAGTGTATAACTAAACACTGCTAGGCAGACTTTCTTTTTAAACCTTTTAAACAACAACGTAAATAATGCTTGTACACTCTTTGCAACAGTAGAAAGACTCACGCTCCCCACATCATGCTCCACACACCATTCTTCTAAATGTTTTTTACCTGTTTAGAAATTGATTTTCTAAAAGTGGTAAATGCTTCTTCTTTCAGGGATTTTTCCTATCTCATTTAAAACTGCAGTTGTTAAACCCTTCTTGAAAAAGAGCAACCTGGATAACACCCTATTAAGCAATTACAGGCCAATCCCAAATCTCCCTTTCATTGTCAAAATCATTGGAAACATTGTTTTCAACTAGGTTAACAAGTTCTTAAACTTCAAGGGGTGTTTAGACATCTGGTTTCAGAGAACATCACAGTACAGAGAGCGCTCTTATAAAGATAATCAATGATATCCGCCTAAATACAGATTCAGGCAAACTAACAGGGCTGTTACTGCTCGATCTCAGTGCCCAGACTGGAAAACTGGGTTGGCCTGTTTGGCAAATGGTCCTCAAAAAGTTCAGATCTTACCTTGAAGAGAGAGGTTACTATGTCAGTATAGGTGACCATAGGTCAAGTTGGACATCCATGACGCGGAGTCCCACAAGGCTCGATTCTGGCACCTCTACTGTTCAACCTTTAAATGCTTTCTCTGAGCCTAATAATAAGAAAGAACCAAATTTCCTACCACAGCTATGCTGATGACACTCAGATCTACTTAGCCTTACTGCCTAATGACTACAGCTCCATTGACACCCTCTGCCAATGTATTAATGAAATTAACAATTGAATGTGCCAAAACTTTCTTAAATTAAACAAAGAGAAAACCGAAGTCATTGCTTTTGGGAACAGGAATGAGGTTCTCAAGGTGAATGCGTACCTTGGCTCTATGGGTCAAACAACAAAAAATAAGGTGTGACTCTGGAGACAGATCTGAGTTTCAATAGTCATGTCAAAGCAGTCAGCAAATCAGCATACTATCATCTTAAAAACATAGCAAGAATTAGATGTTTTGTTTCTAGTGAGGATTTAGAGAAACTTGTTCATGCTTTCATCAGCAGCAGGGTGGATTACTGTAACGGCCTCCTCACTGGCCTTCCCAAAAAGACAGTCAGACAGTTGCAGCTCATCCAGAACACTGCAGCCAGGATTCTGACCAGGACCAGAAAATCAGAGCACATCACACCTGTCCTCAGGTATTTAGTTACAGTCAGATTAGATTTTAAAGTATTATTACTTGTCCATAAATCACTAAATGGCCAAGGAGCTCAAAACATTACAGGAATGCTCACTGAATACAAACCCAACAGATCACTCAGATCTTTAGGATCATATAAACTAGAAATTCCAAGAGTTCAGTCAAAGCATGGTGAATCGGCTTTCAGCCACTACGCCCCTTGCTGCTGGATTCAGCTTCCAGAAATGATAAGATGTCCTCCAACATTAGGCACATTCAAATCAAGACTGAAAACAGATCTGTTTAGCTGTGCCAGCGTTTGTCAGACGGTTTGACTTTCATTTACCGTCATTCATTTTAAAAAGCACCTGGTCTATTTTATTTGTATGTTTTACTCTAACGCATAAACTCTACATGTGGCTGATAGTTAGATGTGGAGCTAACCTTAATCAGATTCACTTTAGTGAACTGCATCCATGTTAGCACATCACATTTGATGTGGTAATTTAACATTAGCAGTACACACAGGTTCAAAGACTCATTCTCGCCACCTACAATGCAACCTACAGCCACCTACAGTGCTACAGTCAGGTAAACATCAGCTCTAAAATATCAAGGTGAAAGTCTAGCTCACGCAGAATAGACAGCTCCCAACAACATGAACATTTATTGCAAATAATCAAATATAAATATCCTGCTCGCTTTCTGAGCCTTGTCTAGTTCTTTCTTATACCCTAATGATCAGTCATGTGCTCTACAGAAAGGGCTGTGATTGGCTCTAATGCTCTGGCACTTTTCACTGATAAACAGCAATGGCAATCACAGCCGATCCATGATATCCGTATCCAGAAGTATCGCTGTAACAGCCGAGAGGAGAGGAAAAGTAACGCCAGCAGGTCAAATGGGACACAGTGAGAGAGAGAAATGGAGTTTGCTTCAATTCTCTCAATTGCAGTTAAAGAGGGGCTTCTGCTGTGTCAGTGCAGACTGTCCAGCAAACACACACAGTGAAATTGTGCACAGTTTCTGCGTTTTTAAGTAGTTGGTGCGTTGTAAATACTCGCACTTGCCTGATAAATGACGTCAGTACATAACGGGTTATGATTATTACTAAACCAATACCGAATTGTTTGTCTCTGCATTGCAGTGCACCAAAGAAACAATTCATTTTGACACATCTAATATATATATATTGGGGGAGAGTAACCATATTCAATTGACTTGAGGCCATGATTGTGTATGTGCTGTTTGATGCAAAAATTTAGTGGTATGTGAAGGTTATCATGTGTCTGGTCTCTGATTCACATATTTACTTGTCTGTTTCTGACCCCTTTTTGTGTTGTCTCAATACAGCAGAACATCATTCAGTTCATTCAGAAATGATTTCATCATTACTCCGCCTGCATTCAAAACCTCATTCAGTTGGAACACAAAATATTTTGTAAAATGTTTGTGAAATTTGAATGATTTTTAAAAAGTATATATATATATATATATATATATATATATATATATATATATATATATATATATATATATATATATATATATATATATATATATATATAAATGATTCCAGTCTCTGCTCAGATGAAATGATTTGGGCAAACAGGAACATTTGGGCATAGTTCATAGCTCCTTAGATGTTATACGTAATATTTGGAAGCTGAAAGATGAGTCTCTGACTGACCCTTAAAAGGGCTTTAAGCCAGTGGATCTCAACCACCTTCCTTAAGTTTCCCCATAACACTGCCCATTTCATATCTCCTTAATTAATCTCACCTGATACAACGTTTCAACTCAATAGCAGAGACTCCAATGCTGCATCCCAATTTACATACTTATACTACGCCCTAAAATATATATACTTTTTTGTAAAGGAAAAGTATATACTTTTAAGTGTTTAACAGAAGAGTGTGCAGGGTTTGAGGCATATTGCTTTCTCGTTAACAGATCATTGTGTTGCTTGATTATGAGTCTGTCAATCATCCACAAATCCACAATTCTGTCATATTTAATTTCCTATCTTATTGGAGAAGCAGCAGCAGGATAATTCACGAGTCTTTCATGCAGAGAAATCTCCTCTGGTCTATGGATAATTATGCATTCAGACATTAATGTCCAAAAATGTCTTTATACAAGTTTATTATTGTTGTAGCAGATGAAATATAACACTGACAACACAATTTAATATTTTATAGTTGGCTAGATATAAATTAACAGCCATACAAACATCTTTACCTAAGCCTCCCTACTTGATGGTTGGTCTCGAGAGTTCATCATGTTTGTAGTTTATTTGCGCTTTTCACCCGCATTTGTAGTTCTAATCAAAATCATGTCCAACAGGCAATGTATTATGGGCCTTTTTAGCGGTTAGAGTATGTATGGTTCTACACTTAAAAGTTTTACCGGAAATAGTTAAGCGGGAATCTTTGGCGTATTCTTTTCAACATATTACGATTTGGGACATACTAATTCTATTTTAAAATACTATTTAGGATGGAAAGTATGCGAATTGGGATGCAGCATAAGACTGGAAAATGGCTTGTCAGACAAAGACTATTTGGTGGCTTCTTGAAGGGGATAGAGAACCATTAAAAGCAATTTAAAATTTGAGTTTGTGTGACTATCAATGATCCTTTAGGATTGTAGCTTGACAGACTGTACAAACATGATCCCCGTGTCAATCCAGCAAATCTGTAGCATATATTTTTTCATCATGAGATTCCTAGACAATAAAATCCGTTTTCCCTGCGGAGGTTTGGATTTGTTGCACTCCTGTTTGTTCTTGGTTTGACAGTGATTGTATCTGAAGCCACACTGCAGGAAACTGTCTCAAATCTTCTTACACTGGGAAAATTTGATCACACCTGCCATACATTGCCTGTTGGTGAAAATGTCAAACCAACAATCAAAAATCACAAAATTTAGTTTAGGATTATTCACCTTATTTGCATATGAGTGGGCACAGCCATTTGAATCTTTTTGTCTCAAAGGATCGAATAGGTTTGAATTGAAATCCCGTTCTTTCTGTTGTAAATTGTGCGGCATTACACCGAATGCATTAATATAGGCTAAACAAACAATGGCAGAAAACACCTTTTAATAATAATCTAAGAAAGTATTTAGGTTCCACCACAACTTTTTCCTGTCATCATTATATTTTACAGGGAAGCCAAAATGCTTTCATACACATGATTTGAATGACGCGTGAGGCGATCCCTCTGCAATTGTTATAAATGCTGGATTATCCTACCAGTTCAAAAAAGTTATTAATCCGCGGGTCACATGAGTTCTGAACTGTGGGTTGTGGTCCATATGGATCACGGATTAACGGTGATCCATTACAGTTGAACCAATGCAATGTCTTGACAATATTTTTGGGCAGGATGAGTGTGCTCTCAGAAAACATTGGCTAAAAAGTATGCCATGTCAGTTTACCATTAACTGCAGCAGTTAAAAAAAAACAAAACATTTTGACTAATTCCATCATTTTATTAGTTTCTTTAATTTAATTTTATTTATTTATCACTTGATGTTATCTATTGAATCGTTTATGGTTCACATTTTAAATATATGCTCCCTGCACTTTAGGCATTTTGCTCACATTTGTTCTGCAGTTTGTGGCTTTATTCTAATGCTTATATTGTTTATCTTTTTTATTAGAAATGTAGATTTATTTATAAATATTTTATATTTATTATGGATTTATTATTTTTGATGTTATGCTCTGAACGTTTTTTTTTTTTATTTTTATTTTTGTATTCCCAGACTGAATTTCTGGATGTGCCTGAATCTCTGTTCCTATATCCAGATAGTGTTCTTCAGGTGACATTGTCACATCAAGAAGATCTGTGCCATCTATAGAAAATGAGAACTTAAAGTGAAATGAGGCCCTTATATATGTTCATATACAGTTGAAGTGAATTATTAGTCCCTCTTTGTTTTTTGTTTTTTTGTTTTTTTATTTCCCAAATGACAGAGCAAGGAATTTTTCAGTATGTCTGGTGATATTTTTTCTTCTGTAAAAAGTATTATTTGTTTTGTTTTAGCTAGAATATTATAATATATTATCAATATTTTATATTAAAATATACTTTGTCTGATAGTCTACAGAACAAACCATCATTCTACAATAACTTGCATAGTTACCCTAACCTGCCTAGTTAAACTTATTAACTTGAAAAATATCTAGTAAAATATTATTTACTGTCATCATGGCAAAGATAAAATAAATCAATTATTAGAAATATGTTAGTAAAACTATTATTTTTATAATGTGTTGAAAAATCTTCTTTCCTTTAAACAGAAATTGGGGAAACAAATAAACAAGGGGGCTAATAATTTACGGGGCTTATAATTCTGACTTCAACTGTATATATTTCTTGTGTTTATGTAAAGGTGGCTACTGATTTAGATATTTTCTCTTTTTTAAGCTTTGTCTTACACAACAAACTGTCAACTGCTTAATATTGTGTTTAACTTGAATGTTCTACTCCAAATAGCCCACTGCCAGCTTTCTCTTTCCCCTATAAACCATCCTATAAGCAAACAAACTGACTGATACTTCTGATTGCCTACCAAAATTACTTAAAAGTAGTCTCTTCTTTGTGGTTTATAAAACCATAGGATGTTGAAATAACAAGCCTGCTATTTCAGGACACCCAATTCATTGAGATCTGTCAGGTAATGGGGTATTTCTGAATGATGTTCCTTTTAAAACTTTCCCACATCATCTCTGAATAACATCTGAATAAATACATGAATACAAGTAAACCTTTAATTTGTAGCATTCTCTTTCATAAGAGTATCTTATCTTATCGTGTGTGCATCAGTGCACATTGTTTTTCCCCACTTGGGTCCGAAATAAAAGACCTTTCAAAGGTCATTAGTGGTCCTTGAAATGTATTTTTGGGATGTTAATGAATTAGTCATAAATGACTCTCTGTAACACTCAAGCTGAGTAATTTGGTGGAATTGTCACAGGTTTTTGAGGGTCCCTGTGTGAATACAACAGCTCAGTTCTCTCTTTGGTTCTGTGTCCATACAGATGTTGCTTGCTGTAGTCTTATGTTTTTATTTTCTATAGTTTGTCTAAATATTGAATGCAAAAAAAGACTGTAAATGTGTTTTTATTTAATAATCATTAAAAAAGAGAAGGAAGGCAGTAGGCTTTTAATGTGTTTGTGTCACGATATAATGGGAGCTGTCCTAAAAAGCCTTTTACACTAATGGTGTGTGTGGTACCTGATTCATCTAATGTGAACCCTGAGGGTATTTGTTCTATTTTAGTACATTGTCCTGTTTTCATGTTGTACACAAACACTCTTTCTTACATTCATGTTCTTCTGAACATGTGTTGCTGTGGAATATAGAAGGATTCATTTAGACCCAGGTCACACAAGGACAAACTGGCATCATCCAGAAATTACAATTCTTATTTTGCTCAGACCTCTAAGAACCTGCTCTGTAACATACAGTAAGCGTAGTTAGAAGAATGTTCAAGTTAATTACTTTTTAAACAATAAAATTGAGAGTTTAGACAGTCATGTTTTAAAAAATACATCAACATTATTAAAGTAAAAGCAGCTCTAATCTGACATTTAAAATATTCACTGAATGTCCCGCTTTACCGTTATAGTAACCCGTCACCTATTTGAACACATTAGTTAGGGCTGATTCATACTTTCGCCTGGCACCACGTCAAAGTGATTCAAGTTCAACCCAAATCAACTGTTCGCTAGAGTCTAAAAAAAAATTGTGCGCTTTGCCAGTCAAAACCATGTCGTACGCACCCAAATCGATGACTTACCAGTTGACAATTATTTTTATCTTATTTATTATTGTTTTAACAATTATTTTATCTTATTCTTATGTGAAGGAAAAACAAACTGTCGCTCATTAATTGACCTAAGCTGGCAGTGAGCTGAGGTGTGAAAACAATGTCCCAGTGGTAGTCTTGAAAGTCAGCATAGAATCTTTAAAATTGATCCTGGCCACATTTGGGAGCCAGTGGAGCAGACCTGGCGCCAAGCCAGTACTTACCTGGGGAGCAAGCAAATTCTGAAGGTGGGCAAACACAAACACACAGGAAAATCCAAAATTAGCAGTTTGCAGCATGTTGTTTCTAAATTCTATATATAGGCTATTTAAACGTTTTATTATTCACTGTAAAATACTTAAATACATCAAATGCTAGGGCTACAGCTCACTATCTAGTTCCCAGCCTGCAGAGGAGGGAAATCAGGAGGGGGGTTCTTTTTGGCTGGTTGAGGAGGAAACATGCTTGGGCATTCTTGGATCATCTGCAAAATCTTAGTGGAGCTGGTGTGAAGGCCTGCCAGAGCATTGCAGTAGGACCATCTTTCAAGGCTTGGATGAGTAGCTCTGCTATGCATTCTCACAGGAAGTGTCCACTGCAAGCCTCTATGACAAAAACCAGAGACATTTAACCAAGAAGATTCAAAAAGATGGGGAGATCTGCTTAGGGCTGTGCAAGTACTCAATTTTGATTTTGAACTCCAACAATTATAAAAAAAAAAATGTAGATAAAACAATTATTGCATTAGGTCTCAATTTATTTGTAAATCCGATCTGTTTAGGTGTTACAATGACAGGTTATATTCCTGCTGCTGAATGTTCTTCTTATTATTAATCAAACAACAAAAAACAAGACAAAATCTCGCACTGCTCTTGACTGAAGGACTTTTGTAGCTTTAATTAGAAACAAATCAAGTTGAAATCATACAGATCTTAAAGCATGGCTTGTTTCATTAAATTATATAGAAATTTTTTTTTGTGTTAATAATTTTTAGGACTTTTTATTTGTTTGGTTTGTACTCTGTAGTTACACATTTCGTTGTGGTAATGTGAAATGTTTGAGACATTTATAAAAATGTATATGTGCAATAGCAACCTTATTTAAAGAGGGAAAAAATATCTTTAAATAACACAGCTGAAAAGTTGAAGTCATATGGCCCACTTATAATTGTTTAACACTAGAACTACAGAGACGCTCATTTGAAATTTTTAAATTTTGTAATTTAATAACTTTGTTAAAATAAAACCCACATAACTAATGATACCTTGACTTTTCCTAATTGTGTGTATGTTTTCTTTTTCAACAAATATTATAATATTATTAAAATCATAGAACACAAAAAGTTCTGAGTATTTCTATCTTGACTCACCATAGCTGTAAAACTGACCGCATGCATTTTAGTATCCACTACCAAAGTCCCTTTAAGGCTAGTCATTTCACTCTGGTGCCATCTTTGAAACACCTCTCGTGCAGTTTGCTTGGGTAGTCTGTTGGGATAAGGAGACATCAAATTCTCCAAAACTGTTTGCCAAGCTTACTATTACATTACAAATTTAGGATCACCAACAAAATTAAACAACTGGTTCATAATTTTTGTTTAAACGTCCAAATCAAATAAAATCAGCATATTCTTAGGTTGCTAATGGGCATACTCATTTGAAAAAGAACGAGATCCCAAACCTCATTTATGGCTATTCTACACATTATCATACTCTGGATAATGATCGTCAGATCGTGCTGCTCTCATGAAGTAATCCACAACTTGGTCTTGATGGCGAATCTCCTCCAGAAATGACAGCAACTCTGTTTACAAAATTGTGGCCATTTGAGTAATTGCTGTCATGTGATGTGTGTTTGACAGAATGAACTGTACCTTGCGTGTGTTTCAAACAGATAACAAAACCAAAAAACTTTTGTTTTTAAGTGTAGTTGGTTCATTTAAAAGCACATATTTCAAGCTTTATTTGAATAGTTTTCCTATGTCTGTGAAGCAGGTATTCACTGAGATTACACTGCGTTTGTTGACCACCAAGCTAAAAAAGCAAAAGCACACGTCTTGTCTGAACTTTTCCTGAAGAAATGTCAGTTTATAGCGATCGATGATTGGCTTCTGTAATAGTAGGTGGATCTTATGGATTCTATAGTCTTGTGTATTCTATAGCCTTTCCCACTACTTATTATCTTGCCTTTGAATATACGTTCCTCTGTTGCCTAGCAACTTTCTGCTTAAAGAAATAACTTTCTGATAGCAAAAAGAAGCACAACTTTAGCTCATACATGTCTTTCAAAATCACCTAATCAGTGTGGTAAAAAAAAAAAAAAAAAAAAAAACTTGCACTCCTGCTAGCCTGACAAAGTGAGGTGTCACTACTGTACCACTACTGTATATGACCATTCTAGTTGCTATATAATTCTGTTAGTTGCAGTGTTAATTGTAAGTAAAGTATTGTAAAATAATTGTTATTCTGACCCGTCTGCTTTGATTTGTAGTTAAAAATGTAATTGTATATTAACAGGCTCTAACATGGCATTTCAAGGCAGGAAGTGACAAGGTGAATAGAGGAAGTAAGATTGACAGGGAGCTGAAAATAGCCTGTGATGCAGATATGTCTCTGTAGAGCATCCATCTCTAATGCCGTGATTCTTCAGACGCCAGAAATGCCTTGATACATCCAGCCTTGTATTTGTAGGTCACAATGAGCAACAGGAAAGACAAATGTGACAGCTTTCTTTCTGCAATCACATGTAGGTTTTGTTACTTAAAGCGATCATCGCCATAAAACGAAGAACCTGGAAGTAGCTTTATTTTTAACAATCATGTAATAGGATTGTCTTTTCCAAGCTGCACATTGGTCACAATTGAGGACAGACAGCGAGTGGAAAAAGACTATGGAAAAGAGATTGACTCATAAAATTCCATAAGGGAAGGGACAGAGATTGAAAAGAAAGAGGTACTGAGCGGTCTAGTGCATGATGGACAGTCAGAAAGAAATGGCAGAGGAACATACATTTTCTCTCCTGTCACGGTGAGATTAATCTTAGGTGTCAGTTGGATTTGCCTCAATATTTATCATTTATTCCACGCAGGAGCCCACAATGAAGTGCTGAAACTTTTGATGCTTGGTAGTGCAATTTCCACAGAAATAGATGTGCAGCACATTAAAATCGACCCTCATGCATGATTTATGAGGGAAAGTAAAATTGACTGCAGACACTTAAATGCGTTTTATTGGAGCTGAACATAATTATGCAAGTTTGATGTAATAATCTTTGTTGAGAGGGTTTGTGCTGTGTGAAAAAAAAAATTGTTGCCGCAGTTTACTTTATGTAAATTTAGCTTCGGAAGGAGCCTTCATGTGCTTTATTTGAGAGCATGGGAGGTTTTTTTTATTTATTTTTTTTTTTTCCACACAGAGCCCATCAATACTACTGCTAACCTTGACCTTCAGTCATTCTGTCAGAGCGAGAGATTTATTTCACAATGTGAATTCTCACTGTTCTGAAGCACAGCTCCTTTAAACATTTACACTGTGCTTAGTTTTGACATTATCACCAGTCTAGAATGTTTGGCTGGTTATTTGAGTAAAGTGGACTTCTTTGGTCATTTTTTTCTCACCTTTTTCTACCTCACATGTCACTCTTCTATTTTAAAGAAAAATTATGTCTGCATTTACTCATACAGTATGCAGGTTTTACATCCAATTACGATGCAGAATGTTATAGTCGAGATTCAAAATTAGTACATAAGCACCTAAAATTGTTAAAAAGGATGCTTATTCAGTATTGGACAAGTGTATGAGGAGAGAGTCATAAAGAAGCCTATGTCTATTGTAGCAGATGAGAATCACCCACTTTATTTAAAGTTTTGCCTTCTGCCTATCAGGCTGAAGGTATACTTATTCTAGATGGGCAAGGTCCAACAGATATTTGTATTCATTTGTCCAACTGCAGTTGGGTTACTGAATAAGTGATTATTGTATTGTGTACTGTTATTTTATGTTGTTGAGTGTGACTTGTTGCTTTCAACTGTCAGCTATTGCTGTAAACCTAATTGCCCTTTGGGGACAATAAAGATATTCTAATCTAACCTAATCTATTTTTCTAGTTCATTAATTTTCCTTTGGCTTAGTCCCTTTATTCATCAGGGATCAACACAGCGAAATGATCCACCAACTCATCCAGCATATGTTTTTTACAGTGTGAATGTCCTTCCAGCTGCAACCCATACACTCTCCCATTCCCACACATATGCTACGACTAATTTATTCTTATTTAATTCACCTATGCTGCATGTCTTTGGACTGTGGGGGAAACCGGAGCACCCGGAGGAAACCCACACTAACATAGGGAGAACATGCAAACTCCACACAGAAATGTCAACTGACCCAGCTAGAGCTCGAACCAGCGACCTTCTTGCTGTAAGATGACAGTGCTAACCACTGAGCCACTGTGCCACCTTTTTTTTTAATCTTATAGTATGTGGTTATGAGCAGCTTAAATGTGTTTGAATTGATTTTTGTTATAAAAATGTAACAACACTTAAATCAACGTTGAAAACAAATGGAGAAGGAATGGATACTGCAAAAACAATGAACAGTAAATTATATAGAACAAAGGACGATACATATTGAATGGATAAAATAAATAGTATATAGTTTCATATTATGCTCTATTGTTTATTATGTTGTGTCACAAAAAACATGGATTTTTGTTATATTTTTTCATAATTTATAGGAGTTCAATATTATGCTTGGATGCAGAAAGAAACATGAATAAGAGCATTGTGCGAAAGCTACTGAAAAGTTACATTTCGCATTTTATTTGCCAATATATTTGTATTTTTGTGTTGGTTCTGTAATCATTAGTTTTTTAAAAAGTGTTTAATATTTTATTATTTACATCATATGGGCGTTGATGTGGCTTAGTGGGTAGCGCTGTCAACTCGCAAGCAAGATGGTCACTGGTTTAAGCCTTGGGTGGGTCAGTTGGCATTTCTGTGTGGAGTTTGCATGTTCTCGCTGTGGTCGCGTGGGTTTCCTCCGGGTGCTCTGGTTTCCCCTACAGTCCAAAGACATGCGGTGTAGGTGAATTGGGTAAGCCAAGTTGTCTGTTGTGTTTGTGTAAATGGGAGTGTACAGGTGTTTCCCGGTGATGGGTTGCGGCTGGAAGATTTGATTTACATTTGAAGGAACAAAATGGGTCAGGAAAATGACAAAAGACATGGAATGTAAAAAAAAATGACATATTAATCTTTTTTGAATGCGTTTTCCTTTTTAATATACTTCATTCCAGTAGAATGCGAATTAGCTTCAATAAGGATATTATTTTATTGTGAGTTGAGCTGAAGATGCCTGCCATATAGTGTCCCATCGTTCCTTTATCTGTCCACTTCAGATGATGCATGAGCCCACAACAGTGCCAGGATACTTGTCACCTGTCATGAAATCAATACGCCAATTAGCCAGTGCTGCTCTAGTCAGAAAGGGGGCTGTTCATCATGTATCCAGACTGGGTCTTTGTCAGTTTGCTGGGATTTGAAGCTCCATTTTTGTTTCGCTGGAGGTTAATGTTGAGGTGATGTGTTTGATTCGGACTGTTTACTGTCAGATTGATTTGGTGACTTACTGTCTAGACAGAAGCGTGGTGTTCTTGTTTCCAATCAGCTGCTGTCCTGGGAAATTTTGATTTGAAGTTTGTACTCTGTCTCTGACACTGGTACGTGACTCAGGATTGATTAAGGTGGCCTAGAAAAAGAGGCGTATGGCTGTGTAATGTTGAAGAGAGAGAGTTGCTGTTTGTTTTGAATATCCACAGCCTAGTAGAAAGACCTTCAGGGAGCACTTTTATTGAAGGTTTTAGTAAAATCGAATCAATTCCATGTTCAATTGAAGTACAAAGTTCTGTTGACATTTCCTATGTCATATAATGTCCCTCTGTCTTTCTCTTTTCCATCTTTATTAATCTGAGGTTGCCACAGCGGAATGAACTGCCAACTTAATCAGCATATGTTTTACGCAGCGGATGTGCTTCCAGCTGCAGCTCATCACTAGGAAACACCCAAAGTAGTTCAATCAAAGTAATGATTAATACCTGTTTTCTCTCAGTGTTTGCGTTTAAAAAGAGAGGACAGGCTTAGAATGAGAGAGACACAAGCAGAGCGAAATGTTACTGAGTGCTCTACCTGATAAATAATTGAGATATTTTGAGTTACCTGTATTAGGGCTGTGCAATATGGACAAAATAATAATTTTGCCATTTTAATGAATGAATATTGCAATTGCAATTTTTATTTGCGATTTAGGAAACAGTTTTTGCTTTTTTAAACAAGCTACATACATACATTCTAAATGTATTAAGTGCACATTTCACAATAAAATAACATAATATTAATTTTAATAACCAAAAGTGTAGTAAATCTGTCTTTAAAACATACAACATAAACTAAATGTTGTGATAGATACTTGTTGCTCTTCACAAAGTCCCCATCATGCTAAAGGTTCTTTTAAACTTTAGATATATTTTATATAGATGTTTCATTTCAAAGTTGTCATTAATATAGTGGACTGTTAAACTCATGTACAGCTCCATTGTCCTGCTAGACCACATATCTGTGGTCATGGTGAAGCATTTAGTAAAAGCATTCAGTAAAAATATGTGGTCTAGCAGGACAATGGAGCTGTACATAAGTTTAACAGTCCACTATATTAATGACAGTGTTTTATGATGCTGTTTTAAGTGTTGGAGCAGATTTGTAGTATTGCTCTGTTTTTTTTTTTTTTTTTTACCTTGCTCTGTGACGCATCCTCTCTCCTGAATCCAAAATACTCCCAAACGACTGACGTTTAAGTTCTCTTTGGCGCCAAATCATTTTTATTTTGACCTGTGATTGGTTAACATATTAAAATCATGTGCACAAAAACATATTCTGAATAAAATTCTAAATAAATTAATCTATGAAAACTGCAGCCTTATGCGATTTGGAAATTGCATGTGCTTATATCGTAATTTGTTTTTTTTTTCGATCGTGATTCATTGCACATTCCTTACCTGCATCACTGACCCTGCCTTTACAGATAAATAAAAAATACACCACAGTGTTTGTGTGCTTTGCATTTGACACAGGTCATTGGTCTATTTTATTACTGAAATGTTCACAATACATATTGTGCTCAGATCTGTAATGAACAAAGTGAAGCAAAGATTTACCATGCCTAGGTTAGTATAATGAACAATATATTGGAACTAGGACCATGTAAGTCTAGACACAGTTTGTGCATAAAGCATATGGTTATCTGAGAACAGTGTTGTGCAAGGACAGGAACTGAGAACCACTGATATAACAATCACTTAAAGAGCCCCTATTATGCATTATAAAAGGTCATATTTTGGTTTTGGTGGTTTCCCACAACAGGCTGATATTCAAGCAAGGTCAAAAAAACACGTTCGTTGTCTTATAATATGCATTTATTTTTGCATAGTTATCTCATTAACTCCCATATGATTTGTTCAGCAATTCATTTGTTCCCAAACCCCTCCTTTGCATGAGGCTAATCTGTTCTGATTGGTCTGATGACCCAGCCTGTTGTGATTGGTCGAAAGAAATAAGCTATAGCCAGAAATAAAACAGAAAGCAAAACACAGCAACAGGAACTAAAAAAAAGGACTAACAAAAGTCTAGGACTAGATTGAAACGGAGGATCACGAAAATGGCAAAATGAAAACTTGAAATTAGTCTTGAACTACAAATAGAAATAAAATTGAAAATGACAGCAACCTTGCTGAAAGAAGAAAAATAAATAAATAAACAGAATCAAAAGGATAAATGAATTAGAGATAAAGATCGAAAAGACTAGTACTAGACGGAGAGTAGACGAAAGTAACAAAACTAGACTATACAAAAAAAAAAAAAAACTATCAAGCACTAAACAAGAATAGCTAGACAAGCACACAAAAGATAGTATGACGAACCGGCAAGGACAAGGGGAATATGAACTCAATATAAAGGGGAGTAGAGAACATGAGGAACAGGTGAACATAATTAGACAAACAAGGACTAAACAAGGGGCCAAGGCATAGGAAAACAAGGAGGCAGGACAAGGGGAGCACATGGCCAAGACAACAAAAGAGACAACCATGTGCTAATACAAAAAACAAACAAACAAACAGACATTAAACAGGAGTGACAGGGCTGTAAGGGCTGGATCCTGACATTTGACTTATTAAAATCAATTGCTTTGTTTTCTACTAATTAGTCAAGGACTTGTGGGATAAAATTCATGCTAAAAGTCTGAGATGTTTGGATAGATTTGTGTTTAAATCCTGCCTAAATATCTTTACATTTTATTTATTTTTGTTGCGGTGCTTTTTGTGTTGTCTCTGACTTGATTAACTTGACCAGTACAATGTGACACTATTAACATAAAATCCCTCCCTTTAACAACTTTGGCATAAGTAGCAGGCTCATCATTGGCAGACAGACAGAAACAGAAGTGAGATGTGCTGGCAGGGAGGAAGCGGTACCCCACTGGGACACAAATCTGGAATAGGGATGCAGAGAATAATAGTCAATAGACTCCTCAAATTTTGTTATTATGTTAAAAGTGTTTTGTGAATCAGTGGTTTAAAGTGGATGAATTATGAGGCATGTATCTATTATTCAAGTATTTAGGCTGACTGTTTGTTAAACTCTCAGAAGTTGCTTCTCTAGATTTATCATTTTTAAAGAGTTTCTGCAACATATTCACTGCCACACACAGTACATTTTGTCACCTTAGAATTATAAGGTTCTATCTGACATTTTTGTCAAAATTGAGTTGACATATTCTTATTAAATGACAACTTATTTAAATTATGGCTTGTTTTTTTTAAGTTGTTTATATTTTAAGACGTTTTTATAAAAAAAAAAAAAAATGTTACACCCATACTGTTTGCTATGGAGTGTAAAAACTTTAACGCTCAATATCTCAAAATCATTCAGAACGCAGATAGAACATTATAATTCCAAGGTGAGGATTTCATCAAAGCTACAGGAAAACGTCAAATCAAAAAGTGTAAAAGTTCATCAGAGGGGAGAGTGGAATAGTGGAAGGTATCACACTACTCATAGAAAGTGATTGACCAACAGCAAATTGGTTTGTCATTATGTATTGTAAAATCCAAACTCTTGACTCACCATTTGTGTGAATTTTTTTTTCTCTACTCTACTACTTTTTTGGCACACTTTGGGCCCATAAGTACCAATTGAGCATCTTGTCAACCCCACAGCATATCGTATTGTTGATGACCATGTCCATTCCTTTATGACCACCATGTACCCATCTTCTGATATCTACTTCCAGCAGGATAACGTACTATGTCATAAAGCATGACTCATCAAAGACTGGTTTCTTAAACATAAACAAGAGTTCACTGTACTCAAATGGCCACAGTTACCAGAACTCAATTTAATAGAGCACATTTGGGATGTAATAGAATGGGAGATTGGCATCATGGATGTCTGACAAATCTGCAGCAAGTGACATTCAGCAAAAACAGACATTTGCAACAAATAGCTAATAAAACGCTAATAATACCGGTTTATAATAAATATGGATACTGACATAAAGTTGACAGTGAAAATTAAACAAAATGTGTACATAAATAATTGTTGATTTGTTAGATGACTACTTGGCCTAAATAAATAAAACAAACAAAACGATTATAATGTAAATACATTATTACAACAAAGTGACAGATAGAACATCTCTGACTGGTGAAGGATGTGGAGTTGTTTGGTGGTATAAATTTCCAGTCATATTTCTTTTGGCAGAATAAACCTGTGGCTGGAGTTGCTCAAGGGTGGAGAATTATGGAAAGGATGTGCAAAATTATTAATGACGGACTCCAATCCTCTTTCTGCCACTGCCTCCAGAGAGTCCCGCGTGAGGCTGATAACAGACTGGCCTTTTTAATTAGTTTGTTGAGAGGTCTGAAATTGCCTGTGCTGGTGGCTTAGAAAACATGCTGGCCTTTAAATGCTGTACAACATCTCCAGTGGTTTAATGCGTTTTGAACACCCAGAGCATGTTCTGAAAGCGTCTTACTTGGACAATATAATCATATTATGAATCCAGTCTCAGACATCTGTTAGTACCTTGCCCTACACATTGACATATAGCTTCAAAATGGTCAAGTGATGAAACTATTGATGAAAAGGCTGCATTATGTATGCATCTTGCATAATAGTATTGACCTTTTAAACTGATCTCTAACTGAAAATTAACTTTTCAATCACAAAAAGGAAACTTACAAATCACAAAACAATAAATAAATCAACAAACTGCATTGATTTTTATTTTTTTGTATTTCTTTTGTATGTCCAAGTTATAGGTATACATTTTAACCTGACTATTAGATTTTGGTACAAAAAAAACATCACACACACCAGAAATTATGCAATTTACGGAAGAAAGGTTTTTAGATGTTGTGTAATCCAGATTTTCATCTGGTGGGCTAAAAACTTAAATGGGTTAATATGAAAAAGATCCTGATTCCTGAATCATACAATTGTTGGACACTATTTTGGCCTGTTTCACTGTATGGTATGGTTCAGTTTGGTTTGGTACGCTTTTATGGCAACTTCCACTGTCAAAAGGTACCAAAAAGTGACTGTACTGTATCACTTTTTGGGTACCCTTTAGAAAGGGTACCTAGCACAACAAAAGGGTACCAAAAGGCGAAGCAGGCGCGCAGCTGAACACTATTGAGGAGAATGAAAACAAAGGAACCACCATTTTTAAATATACAGCAGAGACATCACACCGGGATAATATATACATATAATAGGGAGCCATGGTCAACCCAAGCTTAAACAAACCTTGTCATCGTCTTGAAGAACAGCCACAAAGCCAAGAAGAAGACTGTGCTTCATAGTTGATTAAACTGTGCCCCGTAGTTGTTTAGAAGGCCATCTAAATTGCGAGCAGTTTCACTATCTCGTGTGATCACCATGCATCTGTATTTGAAATAACAAACTTCTTGAGCTGATATAGAGAGAAGCACAAAAAAAAAAAAAACGAGAAGCCTGAAAAAACAAAGGAGCAAATGATTCTTTCAGCAACCTAAAGCATGAACAAACTGCCATGGTTAACTATTATCATCATTATATGTTCATAGAAAGGTAAGTAATGAACATTTATACACTATTATTTGTGTATAAAGCATCTGTTTTGAGAGAAGTGCTTTTCATCTGATCTGTGAACGACCTGCACAGCTTTAACTTGACATTTTCTTAGGCGCGAATGACGTTGACTGAAACTTTTTGTTGTAGACCACGCCTACCTATGTCAAAAAATTACCATAGGTGGAAATGCAAGTCTGATAAAGATGGTCCATACTGTACCACTCGGTACGGAATTTCGGTACCAATTGGTACTGAAACTTTTAAAACTTCCATCTCCCACTTGAGCACTGTTTGTGGGCAGTTAAAGTCATTTCTGTTGATCACATATACATAATGGTCAACCAGCTGTGTTTAAGTATCCCCCCAAATGTTAGAGTGGAGGTTTTTAAAATTTCAGTACTAATTGGTACTGAACTCGATACTTTTGACACTAGTCTGAAGCCACTTTTACTTCCTGTTTTTGACTCAAAGGTTCAGCAAGGTGTTGGAAAGATGCCACAGAGATTGAGCTCTTTACTAATAAAATAGCATTGAAGGATTGCTGCAGATTTGGCTGCTGCATATCTATTATGTCAATCTCCTGTTCCATCTCATGCCAAAGGTACTGTACTAGATTGAGATCTGATGATTATGAATGCCAATTGAGTGTACTAAACTCATTGTCTTGTTCAAGGAACCAGTTCAATGGATTTACATGGTCAGCAACAATATTAAGAGTGAGAGACTGTGGATTAGGGAAAAAAAAAAAAAAAAAAAAAAAACCTCCTGAAAAAAAACTTTTTCAGGTAGTCCATTCAGCTCTCACTGTATCCACTCGCTGTAAAATGACCAAGAGCAGTCAGTTGCTTGGAGCACACAGACGTTTATTTTCTTCTGTGTGATGTTTATTTTCTTATTCTTTTTTCAAACAGAATAAAGTCTGCATTTTTCTCCCCTTTTTAGTTAAACCCCATTAACAGCCCATATTTATCCAACACAACTGACAGCTAAATATACCTTGCTGGGAAATATCTTATAACAACACAAAAAAAAATCAATATTAATGAATACAGAACAGATATTTTTATCCTCAGGGTAACTACCCATATGCTTTGCATAAAATGGTTATTGAGTCATCGTGGTTTCATTATTTACTCTACAGGTTGAGCCTAGCAACAGGTTTGCTCACTCTGCCAGACCTGGTTAAGACCATTTCCTGTTTTGGGCTTTAGCATTTTCCCTCAGTAATGTGAGATTGTTCAGTCTCTGCAGTGTTTGTAGGTGTAGATGGAATGTCAACAGTACCTTTTGTTTGTTGTGAGTGTGATTGTGTTGTTTGAGGAACCACTTGAAGGTGTCGTCGATTCCGTCTCATTACCTCCCCTTGTTCTGTCTGGATGATGTAAGAACGTGGAGTGGAGCTTCCTGACTTTACCACTGCAGGTGACGTCCGGGTTTTCTCATTGTCCAGCTTTGTAAGGACCACATCACCAGGTCTCAGTGTTGACAGGTGCTTAGCTCCATTGCGTCGATTGTAGTAATAAGCTTTCCTGTCTTTCTCTCTTTTGTCTCTCTGTAAAACAGTCCTCCTCCTGGTCTAGGTAGTAGGTTTCTCTCTAGGGTAGGTAGAGTGGTTCTGATTTTACTCCCCATTAGAAGCTCGGCTGGGCTTACTCCTGTAGTAACACAGGGCATTGAACGATAGCACATAAGGGCTAAAAGAGGGTCTGACTGCTTCAAGATCCTTTCTGCTATTTGCACTGCTCGTTCCGCATGGCCATTTCCTTGGGGGTGATGAGGGCTTGATGTGATGTGTCTAAAATCTAGCTTATTGGCTAACTCCTGGAATTCTGCACTTGAAAACTGAGGGCCATTGTCACTCACCACCTCATCTGGAATGCCAAATCTGGCAAAAACAGCTTTTAACTTCTGGGTTACACACAATGTGGTTGTGGAAGGTAAGTGCAATATCTCAAGAAATCTGGAGTAGTAGTCTGATACAATTAAATAATGTAATTTTCAATTCAATTCAATTCAGCTTTATTTGTATAGCGCTTTTACAATGTAGATTGTGTCAAAGCAGCTTCACATAAATGGTCATAGTAACTGGAACAGTGTGGTTCAGTAACTGGAACAGTGTGGTTCAGGTTTTAGTGTTTAAGTTCAGTTCAGTTCAGTTTAGCTCAGTTCAGTGTGATTTAATCATTACTGAGAGTTCAAACACTGAAGAGCCAATTCATCGATGCGTAGCTCTACCAATCCTGAACCATGCGAGGCAGTGGCGACAGCGGAGAGGGAAAAAAAACTTCACCTGATGGGAGTGAAGAAAAAAAAAACCTTAAGAGAACCAGACTCAGTTGGGCACGACCATTTTAATTTCTCCGCTGGCCAAAAGTCTTGTGCAGAACTTGCCGTGGTTTATGCTGGAAGATGGCTTCAATGAAGACTCGTCTGTCCCTGGAGCGTCGCTGGAATCAGACTCATGTTCTCCACTCCCCACGAACATCAGCGCAGCAGCAACTCAGGATATGGCCTGGTCCCGGATATGGAATCCTTGGGATTATCACGTTGCTGGTCTTGGATCCAATCAGTGACTCCGCATAATCTGAGGACCTCGGGATGAGTATCCCCAGGTGAAAATAGAGAATAAAGAAAATAATTAGCGTAGCTGCTGTTCATCGTGTATATAAGCAAGATGCAGAAGCCAGTGTGGAACCCGCTAGGTGATGCATTGAGTGTATGCTTTACTAATCAGATAGGTCTTTAATCTAGTTTTGAACTGGGAGAGTGTGTCTGAGCCTCGGACGTTATCAGGAAGGCTATTCCAGAGTTTAGGAGCCATGAAAGAGAAGGCTCGACCTCTTTTACTTGATTTTGCTATTCTAGGTACTACCAGAAGCCCTGAATTTAGAAATCTTAAAGAGCGAGTTGGTTCGTAGCGAGACAGAAGGTTGGTTAGGTAATTTCTTATACTCACAGAGATCAACTGCAATCAGTGAACCTTTTCTAGGATCTCTTTCCTCATCACTCTTGGCACTACAATTCTCCTTCTCTTAATCACCAAGCCCTTATACTCCGAAAGCTCTGCTTTTGCAGCCATGTATTCCCTGGCTTCCACAGGAATATGACTAATATGCTGTGGCCATCCGGCTCTGATCAGCTTGATTACAGCTTGCAGCTCACCATCAGCTGCAGTCGCAGCTCTAATGCAGTCCATTCTACTGGGCGTTGCTGGTATGCCATGCAACACCGAAGCCACATAGCACTCCACATCAGTATGTGTTGTCGTCTCCTCAGTAATGCTGGTTTGTGGTGCTCTGGACAATGTATCTGCTTCCACAAGTGTCTTGCCTGTTGCATACTTGGCTATGGGCTTGAATCTCATAAGGCACATCAAAAGTCTCTGACATCGGACAGGGACATTGTCAAGACTCTGATTATTAATGAAAGGAACCAGTGGCTTGTGTGGCTTAGAAGACTTCAAACTGGTGACGGATCACAAGTATTTTTCAAACTTCTCACAAGCCCAAACACAAGCTAAACATTCTTTCTCGATCTGTGCATACCGTGTTTCTGGTTCAGTGAGTTGTCGAAAACAGTATGCTACAGGTTTCCACTCATCTTCATCTGAACTTACTTCCCGCAATGACTGTTTTTCATCCCATTCATGAAGCTTTAAATCGCAGGACTTGTGCCAAAAACTGGAGCACAATTGACATTTTAGGCCAAGCTACTTCAGTGCTGCTACAGGCCCCACACATTCAGCACATGTGTCCATACTTGAAATTGCTGAAGGGACCACAATATGATTGCAGACCTCTTTAACTCCTTCAGCAGGGGCACAATACTTCTGCTTCTCATTTAATACATGCTCTTTGTCAGGTGACATCTTGTCCACACAGTCTAGATCCTCCGATGGTAAATGGTATATCTTTGGAGTCACCTTTTCCAGTTCTACAGAGGCTGCAGAAACACTGGAGTCCACTGACACTGACTGATCACAAACAACTGTCAGCATGTCTACATCTTTGACTTCTAACAGGGAGTATGTTTTGATTTCAAGAGGTGAAGATTCAATCTCACTACAACTCTCTGTCTCTCTGATTTCTGAATGGGAGATTGTGTTGATTTCAAGAGGGGGTGGTTCAACCTTACTAGGAGTCGAGCATCGCCATGGCCACTCCGAATCACCATAATTGTAAGTTATCTCTTCACCAGCACAGATGTTCCTTTCCATTGTAAACAGAGCCTAAAAATACATATGTTGATCAGCACTTTCAGTGACTTCTCTGACTGACTTTTGTTTCGACATACACTTGCCCAGTGCCCCATTTTTTGGCATTTATGGCATTTTCCTTTCCTTGCAGGGCAGCGCTCATCACGTGCATGCTGAGCACATCCACATTTTCCACACTTTGCATGACTGTCTGTTCCAGTTTTGTCTTTATTTTAATGTTGTCTTTTCACAGCTTCTTTATTTGTGCTGACAAATGCTCTGACTGCACCCACTGTCTTCCCTTGCATACTGACTTGAGTGGCCACTTTCTCAGATTGCCGTACGGTTTGAATTGTCTGTGCCATTGTGGGATCTGTAATCAATTGCAGCCTGCGAGACAATTCTTTATCAATAATGCCGACTACTATGCGGATATTTTCGTCTTGCATAGCGCCGAATTCTCAGTGTTCAGACAGCTCGTACAGTGCTCTTATAAACCCTTCTGCTTTTTCGCCGGGTTGTTGCACCCTATGATGGAAGTGCGCGCGCTCGTGAATGACGTTCCTCCTCGGAAAAAAAGTATCTGTCAAACATTTCCAGCACAATGTCAAAGTCGTTTTTATGTCTATCTTCGGCAAAAATGAACGACTTATAAATGTTCTCTGCCTTGCTTTCCATAGCATATATGAGACAACTTACTTGCACGTCTCCATCCTCCTTATCTAATTTAGTAGCTGTGCGAAATCTCTGAAATCTCTGTCTCCAATCCATCCATTCCTTCGGCTTGTCAAAAGAAAAACTCGCAGGGGAATTAAATTTTGCCATTGTTCATCACTTCTGACACCATGTAAAATGACAGAGAGCAGTCAGTTACTTGGAACACACACACGTTTATTTTCTTAACTTGCCTGCATCATGAACTCACCATGCACTTCCGCTTTTCCCAATACCCCTCTAATTAAAGCAACAGAGCAAAACAGTAATGGTATCATTACATCACACTCGCTACAACTTTTTTTGGTAAAGGTATGACTCAATTGAAACTTCAATCACACGTTGTGGTAAAAAAAAAAAAAAAAAAACAGGTAACATGTAGAGAAAGCAGAGGAAAATCCTCCAAAGGTGAGCAGCACTGAACTGCCTCATTTCGTGCAGTGGAAAATCCGCTTAAGAGACCGAAAAGAGTGGGAAATATCACCATTACACTATCCGATTTTGACCCTACCATTCAAATTTCAAAGCTTAAATCAAGACTCTTTTAGCAACTTTTTTCCAATCTTGTCTGAGCAGGTGCCAATTACAGCCTTAGTTTCTTGTTGCTGACATGCCTTTGATCTTCTGCTGCTGTTGTTGTACTGTCAGAGTTTAGGATGTACACTCAGATATGCTCTTTTGCAGATCTTCGATATAATGAATAGTTGGCACCAACAATACTCATGTCACAATAGGTCTTTTTTTTCCCCATTATGATGCTCCATTTATTTTTCAGCAGATTGTCATCTTGACCATGTTTATATGCCTAAATGCACTGCTGCTCTCATGTTGTTGGCTAAAGAGGTATTTGCATAATAACTTGGCTACTGAGTGCAAGTTTAAGTCTGAAGATATAAAGACCTGTGGTAGGTTATTACTTGGGATGCACCGATATGGATTTTTTGGCCGATACTGATAACCGATAATTCCTTAGACTTGGAGGCCGATCGCTGATATATATAGGCCGATAATTATAAATATTTCAAAATGGTATATTTTTTATACAGCAAACTTCATAATAGGTTGAACTGCTCTTATGAACTGAATAGTCTATACTCAAAGCAAAAAAGCTATAATTTCAAAAGTGCATGGTGATTATATAGACCTATATTCACCATTTCACATAAATCAGCATGCCAATATATATATATATATATATATATATATATATATATATATATATATATATATATATATATATATATATATATATATATATATTATTTTCTTCATAGCAAATTAACATGCAACTTGAGTGTTGCATAAGTATTGCATTAATAGGTTAAATAACAAAATGGGATTTAATCAACAAGCAAGATAAATATATTTTAAATAAGATGAAAATGAAAGAGCCAAGGACTGAAATCAGCTCAAGTGTTCTTGAATAAAACGTGTTATAGTAATGTACATATAAACAAATATGTAATGTCTGTAAAAGCCTTTTTTAGAGGCGTTTTGACAGTTCAGAGCCACTGTACATGTGAAAAGCTAGATACAGAATGTATTATTAAAAAAAAAAGATCTATGAAGAGTTTATGATAAACCGCTGTGAGGGGCGCCTCAAAGTCAGATTTTGATACAAACCTGAACGTTGAGCTCAGATAACTTTGACAAACACAAAGCAGAATATCTGGATTCACACGTTAAATTCAGTGACCGGTGCACCTAGGCTCTCCCCTGTTGATCCCTGAAGGCTCAAGGCTGTCAGATATGTGTGCGCGTGGGGTGACAGCCCACGCGCGCTCGTTATAATCTATGAATATTCCGATCAAACTGAAAACAGTCTTACATCAACAACACATGGCAAGCAACACGTTGATAATAACAAATAATCATATTAGATTAAAAACCTCGCATCAAGTTTTTGTTTAGCACGTTTGCAGGGTGTGCAGTTTGGAGTGTGTGTGTATGTGTGCGTGAAGCGAAGAGGGAGAGAAAGAAAAGAGGAGCGGTTTTCAGTGATGTTCCCGCTTTGGTGATTAGGCCAAGTTACATGTGTCAAACTATTATTCGGCCCTGGAGTAATAAGTGAATCTCCCCTGCTATCTCTAATAATACAAGAGACAGAGAAGGAAAGGCTTTCATATGTATGTATATATATATATATATATATATATATATATATATATATATATATATTTTTTTTTTTTATTTAAAGCAAAGCACAGCAATACCACATGAAGAAAGGACAGACTTTGAAGGAACAAACAGTGTGAGGATAGCTCCATCATGGTGCACTGGGCAAGTCTGAACATGTTCCGCCCATGCGTGCGCAGCAGGCAGGACTGTACAATTACGTATTTTATCGGCTTAAAGATATCGGCCTAATTTAGACATCGGATCGATAACGATAATCTTAAAAATAGCATTTATCTGCCGATAATGATATATCGTGCATCCCTAGTTATTAGTTAAGGCTGATTTATACTTCTGTGTCGAGTGATTGGTGTGACCCACGGTGCCTTCTTCTGCATACTTTTTCTGTTCCTCAAAAACACTTCCGAAGCGTTAGCTGGCAGTATGTTTTTTTATGTTCCTCTGTGTTGCATTTAATATTCTTTTCTGACCGCTGCTTAAATGCACATGAAGGTGAAACTGGCTTACGGTGCTCGTGTTTCAGGAGGCGTGGCTCTAGACAGCAGGGAATGGACTGTGATTTTAGAGATTTATTCTAAGCTGTTAGTATTGTGGAAGATCACTTACTGCACCTTTAAGGCTAGTGCACTAAAGTATGAACCATGCCAGAATCAACAAGTTTTCAAAAGACAGCAAATGAGCGATAAAGATAGCACAAAATTATCGAGTTTATTGTTTTTGGTGACCAGTTACTATCACACACAGTCTAAAACTAAAAATGCCGTTTTCAGTTCACATACATTTGGGGCGGCACACTGGCTCAGTGGTTAGCACTGTTACCTTGCATCAAGAAGGTTGCAAGTTCCTCCAGTTTTCATGTAGAGTGTCCCTCTGGGTGCTCTGGTTTCCCCCACAGTCCAAACATATGCTGTATAAGTGATTTGTATAAACTGAATTGGCCATAGTGTAGTGCTGTGTGTGTGTGTGTGTGTTTGCGTGCAAATGAAAAAAGTGTATGGGTGTTTCCCAGCACTTGGGCTTCATGATTTAATGTATTATTAGTGCTGGTTTTGTGGCTGGAAGGGCATGTGCTCCATAAAAGATATGTCAAAGGTTCATTCTGCTGTGGCAACCCCAGATAAATTAGGGACAAAGCTGAAGGATAGTTAGTAGGTGAGTGAGCATTATATTTACAGCTACATTAAATGTTGTTTTTCAGTGAAGAACAGTTAATATTATTATTGTTTGTTAGATGTATGTCAGAGTATAAAAATAGTCCACTGTACTGTATGCATTTCTTCATGTTTTATTAAGGAATATGTCTGAAGCACATTATAAACTAAAATAATTATATCAATTCATATAGTGCTAGATGTATACAAATGCACACTCATGTACTGGATCAGTACTTGGCATTGTTTTATACTCGAGCACAGGTATATGAATTTGTATCAGGAAAAGGAAAGGGGTATCAGAACATCTCTACTTAGACCAGTAAGAAACCACCTACAAACAGTCTAACATCCACCCAAAACATCCTAGCAATACAAAGACTAACAACCTAGCACTATGGTGGTAGTTTTTGTACTGTACTGTATGTGCAGCCATTTTTAACGTTTTCATAATATACTGTATAGCAAAAACATCTTTGTTTGATGGGTGGAAACTACGTGGAGCTGAACATGATCTTATGCCTGCTTATTAATCAGGACAAGAGTTTGGATATCTCAGCGTTGGTCTGAAATCAAAGAGCCTCAGGCGTTCTCACAGAGGATGTGGCCATGTAAAACTGGTAATAATGAGGTGCTCATTCAGAGAGGTGTTTTTCATATCTAATAGCTGCAGTATCAGAGCTTTGATCCGCAGATGTTAAAGGAAATTAGCACTCAAAATAGGTATGTAGAAGGGGTGTAATGGTACAAAGAAATCACAGTTCGGTATACAGTACCTTGGTTTTGGGGTCATGGTTTGATATCGGTCTGGTACAACATGAATAAGCAAAATATATAAATTATTAAGTGCTTGCTTTTTTTCTGTAAAAAAAAAAAAAAAAAGGCAGATGTATTTTTGTCACAATAGCTACAGAACTAAACAGATAGTTTTATTATGCAAATGTACAAGTAAATAGATAAATTGAAAATAAACTATTAGGCCCATAACATAAATAATTAGGAGACTGCGTATAAAACGTTTAAAGATTAAGCCCAATAATTGTGCATAAAATTTCAAATTCAATAAGCTTCAAAACTAGTATGGGGATCCACTTGTTATTAATGCAACAGCGGGTGCAGTGGATAGGAGCAGTTCTATTGTGGTAGTTCTTGTGGCATGCATCAAGTTTTCCATGCAGTTTTGAACGTAATAAGTGAACACCTCTTTAGGACTCTGTGTCTTGCAATTAAAAGAATTTCAACTTTAACATGCAGCGGTGCTCATTAATGTCAGTTCCAAGGCAGTGGACCAATCAGATGAACTTTTAAGGTATGATGCATTGTGATGTTGGCATAAGAACTGTTTTATTTTACTGCATGTTTTTTTTTTTTTTTTATTTGAACCATTCCAGAATGGTACATCTTACGTTTTTAGATAATAATACATGGACAGTGTAAATTTTACTGTGGTCTTTTTCTGCTTAACTCCAGAGACTGGTATATATAGACTGACTGTATTCATTTCTGGGCACCTTACCATGACAGTTTGGGACATATACCGATACTGTTACATTAGTTCTGGCCGATTCATTGCGTTGAAATCACAAACGCGATTGAGAAAGCTGCAATTGTCATGCACATTTTCTCAAAAAAGCACATTGTGATTTGTGGTAAACAAATCACAGAAACTTTATAGAAACCCACAAAACTGTCCAATACACATCAAGAAACCCAGGAAATGTAAAACTGTAAAACATAGTGGAACCGAATCATAGGCATGATAATTGTAACCAAACCGAACCGAACTGTGAGGGCAGTGTAGGTTCACACCTTTAATGTTAATGTGTTTTATTTTCACATGCAGCTTAAACTATTGCAGAACGATTTTGTATCGACCGATTAAACAGAATTAAAATTTAAACCAATTTTTTTGATGGCTTATCGGTGTACTATGCCTTTATGTAGTAAACTCTGCTCCATCTAATTGCATGTGCTGAAGGATTACTAGATTTGGTTTCACTGACAAAAAGCATATAAAAATTACTACAGTATGAGTAATTCGCCCAGCCCTATGTTACAAATGAGTTCGGGTTCATTCACAACAAAAATGTCTTTGCTTCTAAAAATAATACAATGCTTTGGACCGGTTTAAAAAAAAAAAAAAAAAAAAAAGCACAAGTGTATCCGGACACAGCAGTGCCTGCAAACTGAAACTTGCAATGGTTGTCACACCTCATAGTTCAATTCAATTAAATTTATGTTTATTTCTTTAGCGCTTTTACAATGTAGATTGTATCAAGGCAGCTTAATATAGAAGTTCCAGGAAACCGTATCAGTCCAGTCTTCAGAGTCGAGGTTTAGTTCAGTTCATTGTGGTTTAAATTTCACTGCTGAAAGTCCAAACACTGAAGACCAAATCCATTGATGCGCTGCTCCACAAGTACCAATCCAAGCAAGCCAGTGGCCACAACGGTGAGCACCAATTGACAAAAGTGAATAGGAAAAAAAAACCTTGAGAGAAACCAGGATCTGTTGTGCAGGACCATTTCTCCTCAGGCCAAGCTTCTGGTGCAGAGCTGCAGTCTAGGCGCCGGAGGCTGGAGAACTGCAGGTGTGAGTAGGTGTTCAGGGTGGCCCTGGGGATCAATGCGAAGACTCGTCTGTTACTGTGGTTATTCAGGAATTAGTCTCATACTCTCCACTCTTCCATGACCGCCACAGCATCAGCTCGGGATATGGCCTGGTCCAGGATTATGGATAATTAATATTTTTCAATTCATCTTTATTTCTTTAGTGCTTTTACAATGTAGATTGTGTCAAAGCAGCCTCACATAGAAGATTATAGTAAATTGTAAAATGTAAAACAGTAAAATGTCAGTCTAGTTTTTAGTGTTGAAGTTCAGTTTAGTGTGATTTAATATCCACTGCTGAGAGTTCAAACACTGAAGAGCATATCCATCGGTGTGCAGCTCCACTAGTCCCGAACCATGCAAGCCAGTGGCGAGCAAAAAACTTCATCAATTGGCGAAAGTGAAGGATTGAAAAACGTTGAGAGAAACCAGGCTCAGTTGGGCACGACCATTTGTTCAATGACTATAGTCTTGTGCAAAGCTGCAGTCTAGGCGTTGGAGGCTGGAGAACGCTGGATGTCCATTGTGGAGAAAATGCAGGTGGGAGTGGTCACCGGCTGGTGTACAGACTGGCCCTTCAGGATCAATGTAAGGACTTGTCTGTCACTGGGGTCATACAGGGATCAGTCTCATGGTCTCCACTCCTCCATGACCACCAGAACAGCTGCTTAGGATACGGCCTGGTCCCGGATTATGAATAATGAAGAAATGATACCTTGGTATTATTTCTTCACAGGTCCATTGCATTAATGGCACTGCATAATTTCTAGGGACCTCAGGATCAGTGTCCCTAGGTGGAAATAAATAATAAAGAAAATAATTAGCATAGCTGCTGTTCATAGTGTATTTAAACATGAAATGAAAAGATGATATTCTGGTACTACCAGAACAGCAAAGTATACTAAAGGAGGTCAAGCCTTCTCATTTATGGCTCCTAAACTTTGGAATAGCCTTCCTGATACTGTCCAAGGCTCAGACAAACTTTCTCAGTTCAAAACTAGATTAAAGGGCACCTAGGTTACCCCTTTTTTCAAATTTAATACAGGTCTTTTGCATCTCTAGAATGTGTATGTAAAGTTTCAGCTCAAAACACCCATCACATTTTTTATTATACCTTTTACTAGATCCTGTTTTAAACATGTTTCCATCAGGGGGTCGTTTTGTCGTACTGCTCCTTTAAGGCGAGTCTTCTCGCCTACTGTTTCTACGTGCCTGTCAGCGTGCCTTAAATCTCCTCCCTTGGTTGGTCAGACAACAGATAGACTTAAAGGAAGAAGGTCTCATGCAGCGTTTGTTAGAAATACTACAGTAAGAACTTTACCAATGAGTATTTGTTGTGCAGTTGCATTGATGAGTGACACGTAATATCGTTACAAAGTTCACGCGTCCACCATAGACTGTAAAATATATGGATGTAGTATCCGTGACGTCCCCCATAGGTTTCTGAGGTGCGCAAAAGAAGCCACAAGTAGGCACGGCCAACCGTCGCCATTTTGTTCGCGCGTCATCACACTCACGGCAGGATGCCAGACAAGGGCAAAGAGGCGGAGAGTGAGCGGAGCTACAGACACTGCTGGCATTTTGCTTGGACCTGGCTTAGACACACTTTATTTTGGGAAAACGCTTAATACTTTATCACCTGCGACTCGTTTGTATTCTGACCACATGTGCTTGGCTGTACACTATATAAATAAAGTGTTTAGACTTTTATAAACACTGCTGTAATGCATTGAGCCACTAAACATTTTTCTTATGATGTTTTCCTACAGGAGGAAAACACAAATTACTTCCAAACACTTCATATATAGTCTGTGTTAGTAAATGCAAGACTATTGAGGAAATCTAGCATAACACTGTATGATAACACTTTAGATGACTGTTCTACAGTCCGCATCTAATCAATCTGTCAGATTCTGCAGTGCATTACAGCACTAAAGAACATTATACATGTTAAATGATCTTAAATAAAACAAATGCATTTATAGAGATGGTATTTAAGTATATAACTTTACTCACATGGTAAACGGAGGCCACGTGAATGGTTTGTGAGCACAATTAAGTGCACACAGCATCCCATATCATCTGATAATTGTAGGCAATAATCCCAAAAGGCAACTGACTGTGTAAAGCCACATAAAACAACCCAAAAATATGATGAATATGCCGAAATCATCTGCTAATCTGCAGGAGTCAGCTGAGGTGAAGTGACAGCGACAGCGAGACCTAGCTGTCAATCAAGTGGCCATGCTCTTAATTATGCAAACTTAGTATAACCTAATATAAAGGAAACTGATGAGTTATAAAAAAATTCACCCCCTTCACAGTTGTCATGAAGGGTAATATTAGCTTTATGAACAAAAATCGTTTTTCTGCTGTACAGTTGGCCGTTCTAACAGTGGGCTCAACTGAAATTTGCTTTATTATGGCGCCAGGACTAGCGGATTTTCAATGAATAGCAGTTTCAGTTACTTCCGTATTGGCCTCCCGAGGGAGAGCGGGAGGCTGCTGCTTGGCGCGCACACACCGCAGGAGAAACACACACACACACACACACACAGACAGAGCGCGCTTAGCTTAGCACTGTTTTTGCACGCAAATCTGTCAGGAAACAGGCTAATCTCCTCTGCTGTATGGATATCTGTTATGTTAATGTAAAAAATAAACCTGATTTAACGTCCAAAAACCGTGATTGAAGCGTCTTCTTTCATAATTGTTCTGACACGCGGGTGTACTGATGAAGTAAAGCTGAAGTAAATTGCTGTACTTCATTACACACATGCGCTGTTTTAAAACATTTTAAACATGTGAAACTTACTCTTGATCACATTTGATGATGATGGATGATCCTAATGAACTGAACAGACTTTTTATTCCCGGTTGCTTTGTGCACATCTGGTCTTGTTGACATAATTATACACTTGACTACCGGAACATGCTACGCGAAGCTGTCAATCTATTCGGTGGGCAGGGGGACCACACTCCTACGTCAAGTTGCAGTCGGTCTGAAAACCGCTCCAATTGGTCCACGTTTTCATGTTGTTAAATTGAAAAAAAAAAAAAGAAAAAAGGACTGGGTGTGTTTGTTTTACCCCAACATGACGGTCTATACACTATATATACACACATGTCTGTCCAAACTGTTTGAAAAGTAGATTTTTCACCATAGGTGCCCTTTAAAAATCATTTTAGTAAAGCATGCAGAGTTCTTCTCATTGGTCTACTCCTCTAGAACTGGTACATCAAAAAACATGGCGCTCATATGTGCGGTGCTTTTACACATGTCTGTCAAGTACTTGTTTACCTTAAAAAACAATACAAAAGTAGCACATTGGAAAGAAAAAATGTGTTCTGTGTGAACGACCTCTTATACTGCTCTTTCATGTTGTTTGTTTTACATTAACGAGAGACAGAGAAATGAAGAAACGATCATGGCTTTGGCTTAATAATAAACTGGGAGGATGTCAGGTTGCTTCTAGCAGCGGGAGTTAAAGGCCACCTTCCTAATTAGTCCCAGTGGTTCTAGCAACCTGCTGGCCTGAAGAGATGCATGCCTCCATCATCATCTCCACATCATCCACAGCCTCTCTTCACCTTCACCCTTCATTGATCTCTCAATCTTGTGTGTCAGAGCCAGTATGGAATGAGAAGAGTCTGAGAGAGTCAGAAGGGGTGCCCCTCTTTAGCCCACTTCTACAGCCCACAGCACACTGACCTGCCATATTTCATGAACCAGTGCTCATCATCAGACTAATGGAGTGCTTAGAGCATTTCTGCCACTTTTATAATGAGTGGTAATAAGTGACACTTGAGTGTTCTCTAATAGCATCGTAACACATTGGAGGCTCTTGGTTAAATCGAAGTATGTTAGTGCCAAGGTCATGAAAGAAGCAACTTCTGATATAGGGTGATTTTTGTTAGAATTGAATGTTGTTGTACTTCTATTTTGAAGTTTAGTTTGTACATAATCCAGACCAGAAACATAACCATATTATGAACATCACATCGCTCACTTGTAAAACATGCTGGGTTCCAAACAATTACTTCATTTTGTCCTAACACAAACTGTTTTAAGTTATTTATTTATTTATTTATTTATTTATTATTTTTTTTTTTTTACAAATTTAAGTGGATTGAATATAAAACTATCAAGTTGTCACATAAAAATCTCAAAAATTGTGATGTTTCAGCTCACTTTATATAAGTTGTTTGGTCAAGCAGCAAATTTATATATTTTTTGAGTGTTGGTAGTTTGTGGAACAAAATATATGAACAAAAATAAAAGTAATATAATACAAAATTTTTTGAGATTTTATATTTTAAACCAATCGAAACAGTTTAATTTATACTGTCTGTGCTGAGATGTATAAGCATATTTAGTAGTACTGAGTAGGGCTGCACAATATTGGAGAAATCTGACATTGTGATATCATCACTTTGGAATTATAAGGTCCTATCTGCGTTCTGAATGATTTTGAGGTAATGAGCTTTAAAATTTTTGGATTCCATAGCAAACAGTATGTGTGTAACATTTGTTTATTTCAAGTAAAAAGTCTTAAAATGTAAACAACTGTCGTCATTTAATAAGAATACTGTATGTCAATAGCTCAATCATTGCTGTGATCATTGCTATGATCATGTCATCAAACCTTATCATTCTAATATGACGATATATATATTGTTTTTTTTTTTTTTGCTATGTACTGTATATTGCAATATACTATGATATACTTGGAAAGCATTTTTATTCACACTTTTTAGGGTTCAGTTCTCGCTCTTAGTAAACCATTTTGACTTTCGCTTCAATAAACTCCTAATTTGCTCCTTATTAATAGTTATTAAGGTAGTTTAGGTATTGTGATTAGGGATGTAGAATAAGATCATACAGAACACATACTTTATAAGTACTAATAAGCAGCCAATGTTTCAATAGTGTACATGCTATTAAGCAACCAGTTAATAGTGAGAATGAATCCCTATAGTGTTACCAAATTTATTAATTTTGATTGACTGGGATCATTCTTTAAGGGGGTGTAACATGCATAACTTGTAATAAACAAACTACAAACTTAGATAAATGCAACAAAGCAAAGGTAAAAGTCAGATAAACAGTGTATGCTTTATGATTTTGCAAATGTAAAATGTAAAAATGACACTACAAAGTCAACTTAACATTGCATATCTTTGAGATGTGACTATTGCAGATGGACACATTGGGATATCGATGGTGAACAATATTGTGCATCCCTGGTACTGAGTTACGTAATAAAATAACATGTTGAGTAATTCAATTACTTTTCACACATAGTAAATAGGACAGGATAAACTTTAATTGTCCCCAAGAGGAAATTTGTCTTGGGTGAAAAGGTGCTACAACAGTGCTCCAAGCAGACAATAAAATAAATAAAACAAACAAAACAGTTAAGAACAAACATGCATTGTTTACAATATAAGACCATATATAAATATATAAATATGAAACATACAAAGGTGCTAATATACTGCAGTTGCATTGTTCTTGGTAGAGTTGATCAGTTTTATCGAGGTAGGAACAAACGAAAGCTTCAATCTATTGGTCTTACACATTGGCATTCTCAGTCTTTTTCCTGATGGTAACAGCTGATAAGAGGATGTTTGGAATCTGCATTGATATTTATTGCTCTTCGCATAATTGCCTGATCATATAGAGTTGTTTTATTCCTATTGTTTTAGTCCTATGATTTTCGTGGCTGTTTTTTGAATATGAACAAATTTATTTTTTAATTGAACACAGATTTCCAAACCAGACTGTGATTCCATAACAAATAAGACTTTCAAAAAAAAAAAAAAAACAAGCAAGATATTGCTACCCACCCCATACAATCTCAGCCTTCTTAAAAAATAAAATAAAATAAAATAAAGCCTCTGTTGTTTTTGTGTGCACACGCTGTCAGTGTGTGTTCTCTAACAAAAAAACACTGTCCATATAGTACCCCAGGTATCTGCAAGATGTAACTTGCTGTATCACAGCGTCTTTAATGATCACAGGCGTATGTTCGGATACACTTCTTTGGTCAAGGACCATTTCTTGTCTTTTTTACGTTTAACACAAGAAAGTTCTTATCACACCACTGAATGAAATGATCGATTTCACTGTGATAGGTCCATGTCTTTGTGTAAAATTCTTAAGATGGCAGTGTCATTAGCATATTTCATACTGTAATTATTAAAATGTGTGCTCCCGCAATTATAACGGAAAGTTGCGCTGGATCTCGACAAACATCTAAGTTTCAAAAAAGGAGCTGTGGTTGAAAAAGAAGAAGAAGTAAGTTGAAGCAGTTAATTGTTACAGCAGAGATGGTTGATCGTTCAAAAATCCACAGTTTATATACAGTTTCTTATCCATAGGTATCATGACATATGATGTAACATCACCCTATTCCTGGCTCCAATAGGATCCTAGCTTTTAATTGATGGCTGTATGTTTTTCTGTTTTTATATATCTTAAAGGTCATATAGCATCTGCTTACAATCATGTGTTTGCATATGATCATGTTGTTTCTATACTTTTTAAATGATATGTATGCTATTTTAGTGAGGGTTGTTTTTGTCTTGGTCAGTACATACATTTGTCTAAATGTATCGCACACGCTCTGTCTGAATTTTCTTACATGCTGTGCTTTAAGGCCAAAAGGCCTTCAATTATAAGGCCCTGCATGTCTGCATGTTTCCTCTGCATCACTTGAATGTATTTCTATAGTTTTAACAGTGTATTTTAATAGTAATCTATATTCTGAAAGTGGCTAATTATATAGTGATTACATAATAAAAGTTATAAAAGCTATAATTCTTCTATACAATCATTCTTGTATAAAGCAAAAACCACAGGCGATGAAACACAACCTTCTGGCACTCCTGTATTACTATATCTGACCTCAGAAAGTATCCCATTGACCCTGACCAAAGTAATGGGTAATGATGCATGACTTTTTTGATGTAACTAACCACAGCTTGGTGCTGGAAAAGCAAAAGCACACTGGGTTTACTGGAAAAGTGGTAATGGGGAATGACATCTGATGCAGTACAGAGTCTGTTGTTGTATTAGAGACAAGTTATATTAATAACATATATATATATATATATATATATATATATATATATATATATATATATATATATATATATATATATATATACACACACACACATTATTTACATGCTTTCAGCATATTAAAACAGCTCGTCACCCAGTGATAAGCACAGTGATTCGGCTAAATTAAACAACAGTTGTGTTCTGTGTGGTCATGTGCAAGAAATAATGTTCCATGATTACCAGATTCAACACTATGTAGTGCTAAAAACTGAGGTTCTGCCTAGCCAAGGACAAGGAAAAAAGATGGAACTATACAAGGCCTGGGTAGTCA